>NC_051184.2:83108682-83408682 GCF_013339695.2 Rhipicephalus sanguineus | reverse complement strand
AAAGAGGACGAGCCACTAGAAGGCGCTGGAGAGCGCAACCCATGAAAAGGGAGCCACCCGGCGACCTAACAGCTTGTCACTATGAGCGGGTCATAGTAGTCCTTGAGGCGCTCCACGTTGACAATGTCGCTTACTCGACGGCGCATGTCCGAAGATGGTTCGATGGGTTTTATCAGGTAGTTCACCGGGGATGTGCGCTCGACGACACGGTAGGGGCCTTAGCATTTCGGCAGTAGTTTTGAATAGAGTCCACTTACAGTGGTATGGACCGAGAGCCATACATGCGCCCCAGGGCGGAACGCGGGCTCTGAAGTGATGGTGTCACCGCGAATGCTCTTTTGCCGCTCTTGGTCATGCGTAGTAAAGGTCTTGGCAAGCTCGCGACACTCCTGAGGAAGTCTGGCTGTGGCAGAAATAGGCGCACACTCAGATCGATCCGGCTTGTATGGAAGGATTGTGTCGATTGTGTGCGACGGGTGCATGCCGTACAATAAGAAAACGGGCGAGAAACCAGTGGTGCTTTGAGGGGCGGTATTGTAGGCGTAGGTGACGAAAGGCACAATGGAATCCCAATTTGTGTGATCGGCGGCGACGTGCATCGAGAGCATGTCACCGAGCGTGCGGTTAAAGCGTTCCGTGGGCCCATTCATCTGTGGGTGGTAAGCAGTAGTTTTGCGGTGAACAACGTTGCACTCTTAGAGAATGGCTTCGACCACTTCCGAGAAGAAGGCGCGGCCTCCATCGCTGAGAAGCTCCTAGGGGGGACCGTGACGCAGTAGGAATCGGTGTAGTAGGAAGGAGGCAACATCGCGCGCTGTAGCCGCTGGGAGGGCGGCGGTTTCGGCGTATCGCGTTAGTCAACAGCGACGATAGCCCAGCGGTTACCAGCCGACGGCAGAAGAAGTGATCCATACAAATCGATGCCGCGCGCCAAAACGGATGGTTGGGGCACGGTAATGGTTGTACACCGGCTGACGGCACGTGCGTGGAAGGTTTTCGGTGTTGGCAATCGAGGCAGGAGCGAACGAACTTCTGCGCGTAGTGGTACATCCCTCGCCAGGAGTATCGTTGTCGAATGCGGTGGTAAGTTTTGGATACCCCAGAATGCGCGCATTGTGGATCAGAGTGGAAGGAGTCGCATATTTCAGAATACAGACAGCGTGGTATCCCAAGTAGCCGCTGGCGGGCATCGGCGTTGTAATTGCGTCGCTGCACTAGGTCGTCAGGAATGGCAAAATGGTGGGCTTGACGACGCAACGCGCGAGTGGATGGTGTGGCCGACGTATCAGTGAGCAAGTCTATCAGCGGGGGGATCCATTTAAACTTGCGCTGTTCACTAGCGATCGTGTGAACGCCGATGGATGAAACAGCAGTGTAAGATACTGAGCCGGGGGCATTGTCCTCAGGAAAGGAGAAGTGTGAGAGGGCGTCGGCGTCAGCATGCTGGCGTCCGTTGCGGTACAGCACGCGGATGTCGTAGTCTTGCAGGCGAAGTGCCCAGCGGGCGAGATGGCCTGATGGATCCTTCAATGACGCATCGTGCATGATGGCCGGTGACGACATCAAATGGGCGACCATACACACTTAAATTCTCACGCGAGAAGTTTACATCGCGAATAGCCTAGCTTGTTTTTTTTTCAGTGTCGTTATACGCGACGCACAAACGACGAGTGAAATGGACTGGGAAAGTGGTTGCATGGCATATGCTACTACAGATTTTTCCCGTCACGATATCATTCATGGAGTTTCACGCAAACGTAACAATAACTGCAATAAAAGAGAAAATCCATTTCGTAGAGTTTCAGCGCTTTTGTTAGCAGGAAAAAGGTACGTTGCATATTCGCAGCAGCAAGCAAATAAACAAGTTGTCGGGGAAAGATACTCAGCGCGATTCGAACGCTGAGCCGTGCTCCCAATTAGGGTTGCAGAAGTTGCGCCTTTTTCTTTCCTCAACCTCTCCTCCTCTTCCTCCTCAAATATTTATTTGCACCTGAGAATGAAAAATCACACCATCTCCCGCTAAAGGGGACCATGAGTCGATGTGAAGCAGTGTTTCGGCATGTAGAGCCCAACGTTTCAGAGGGGGAGTGGTGAGGAGGAAAGGGGAGAGGGGAAGTGGAGAGGCGAAGTAGAGAGGGGGAGTGGGAGTGAGGAGGGGAGGGGAGAGGGAAAGTGGAGGGGGTTTGCGCATGCGCCTTAAGGGCGGTCACGCCGCACACCACCACCACCGGATTGAACTCCGCTATAAGATGCTTCACATCTAATAAGCGCAGTCATGTTGCAGTGTGGGACATGAGAAAGCAATTGCCCTTGCTTGTTAGCCAAAGGTGGTTAAGAGTCACCATCAATAACCGCACTTATCCTGCGAGCTTTGTAATCCTACAAAACTGCTCCAGGGATGTGAAACTAGGAATGGACTTCCTAAGTGACCACGGCGCCGATATCGCCCTGAGGTCTGAGTCGATAACACTAACCTCAGACAAAGCGCTCCCGCCATACGCGAAGCCAGGGAACCATGCACTGAATGTGATAGAAGAGCAGGTGACCGTTCCGCCGCGCTCCAGCGTCATTATTTCCTTCGGCACCGAAAAACCTGCGAACCTTGAAGGCGTAATCGACGGCGATCAGCAACTACTCCTGAATCGTCAAATTTGCGTCGCAAGAGGTATCGCCGAGCTGCATGACGGTAAAGCAAAGGTACTGCTGACAAACTTCAGCCACGAATATAGGCACCTCAACATGGGTACGACGGTTGCCTACATCGACGAATGTGTAGCCGCCAGCGATGCTTTCGCCCTCTTCGATGCTGCCGAACCTGCTTCGACGAATACATGTCCCGAACTGGATTTTCACGTCAACCCGAGCCTTCCGAAGGTCAAGCAAGACCAGCTCAAAGCCCTGCTCCTGCAATACAAGGACTGTTTCTCGTCGTCATCGCGGGTCCGACAAACGCCCCTTGCTAAGCACCGCATTATAACAGAAGAAAATTCTCGACCACTCCGACAGAGCCCCTACAGAGTTTCGACGCGAGAACGGGAGGCCATAAAGAAACAAGTCGACGAAATGCTTCGCGACGACATCATCCAGCCTTGAAAGAGTCCGTGGGCGTCACCCGTGGTGTTAGTGAAGAAGGACGGGACACTGCGCTTCTGCGTCGATTATCGGCGCCTGAATAAAATCACGAAGAAGGACGTGTACCCCCTTCCACAGATAGACGACACCCTGGATCGACTTCACAACGCGACGTACTTTTCGTCGCTGGACCTCAAGACCGGCTATTGGTAGGTCGAAGTGGATGAAAGAGACCGAGAAAAGACCGCTTTTATAACACCCGACGGCCTCTTTGAGTTCAAGGTCATGCCTTTCGGTATTTGCTCGGCACCTGCGACGTTCCAGCGCGTCATGGACACCGTACTGGCTGGACTGAAGTGGCAGACGTGCCTTGTGTATTTGGATGACGTCGTCGTGTTTTCCTCGACCTTCGACGAGCATCTCCGGCGGCTTGAGGCAGTACTTCAAGCAATCAAGACCTCTGGACTGACCCTGAAGCCAGAAAAGTGCCGATTCGCATACGACGAGCTCCTGTTTTTGGGTCATGTGATCAGGAAGTCTGGAGTGCGCCCAGACCCGCGGAAAACAGCTGCCATCGCCGACTTTGCGCCACCCACCGACAAGAAGGCCGTGCGGCGATTTCTCGGCTTATGCGCCTATTACAGACGCTTCGTCAAAAGCTTTTCACGGATCGCCGAACCACTGACGCTTCTCACGAAGACTAACGTGGAATTCAGGTGGGAAACGGCGCAAGTGAAAGCATTTCAAGAACTTAAACGACGCCTGCAGACGCCACCCATACTTGCGCATTTCGACGATTGCGCCGATACGGAAATACGCACCGACGCAAGCAGCGTAGGACTCGGTGCCGCCCTTGTGCAAAAGACTGACGGGCTTGAAAGGGTTATCAGTTAAGCTAGCCGGTCACTATCCAAGGCAGAAGCCAACTATTCCACAACAGAAAAGGAATGCCTTGCCATCATCTGGGCTACGTCAAAGTTTCGCCCCTACCTCTATGGCAGGCCCTTCAAAGTTGTCAGTGACCATCACGCCTTATGTTGGCTAGCTAACTTGAAGGACCCTTCAGGTCGTCTCCCACGATGGAGTCTGAGGCTTCAAGAATTCGACATTACCGTTGTGTACAAGTCCGGACGAAAACACTCTGACGCCGACTGCCTGTCCCGAGCCCCCGTCGACGCGCCGCCGCAAGAGGACGACGACGACTGCTTCCTCGGAACTATAAGTGCCGACGACTTCGCCGAAAGGCAACGAGCCGACGCGGAACTGCGGGGCCTTATGGAGTACCTCGAGTGCAAGACCGCCGTTGTTCCGAAGGTATTCAAGCGAGCACTGCCGTCGTTTTTCTTACGGAACGGCGTTCTCATGTAGGAGAACTTTTCGCCAATTCGAACCGACTACCTTCTTGTCGTGCCCTCATCATTGCGACCAGAGGTCCTCCAGGCCCTACACGACGACCCGACGGCTGGGCACTTCGGTGTTTCCCGTACGCTCGCCAGAATACAGGAAAAATACTACTGGCTACGCCTTGCTGCCGACGTCGCCCACTACGTTAAGACTTGCCGAGATTGCCAGCGACGGAAGACACCGCCGACTAGGCCCGCGGGGCTTCTGCAGCCAATCGAACCGCTTCACCGACCATTCCAGCAAATCGGGATGGACCTACTGGGGCCGTTCCCGACGTCGACTTCCGGCAACAAGTGGATCGTCGTAGCAACTGACTACCTCACCCGCTACGCCGAGACAAAGGCCTTGCCCAAAGGCAGTGCCGCCGAGGAAGCCAAGTTCTTCGTGGAGAACATCGTCTTGCGTAATGGCGCCCAAGAGGTCCTCATCACAGACAGAGGTACCGCCTTTACTGCGGACCTAACTCAGGCGATCTTAAAATACAGCGAGACGAGCCACCGCCGCACCACCGCCTAGCGCCCGCCGACCAATGGCCTCACCGAGCGTCTAAATAAGACCATCGCCGACATGCTGGCCATGTACGTCGACGTTGAGCACAAGACGTGGGACGCCGTCCTTCCGCACGTGACCTTCGCTTACAACACGGCCGTCCAAGAAACGACGCAGATGACGCCGTACAAGTTGGTCTACGGAAGGAGCCCGGCGACGACACTGGACGCCATGCTACCGAATGTCACCTACGAAGAAAACCTCGACGCCGCCGCTTACTTAGAACGTGCCGAGGAAGCTCGACAGCTCGCCCGCCTGCGCATCAAGACCCAGCACCACACCGACAGCCGTCGCTACAATCTTCGACGACGCTTCGTGGAATACCAGCCCGGCGACCGTGTCTGGGTCTGGACGCCGATACGCCGACGTGTCCTTAGCGAAAAACTCCTTCGGCGATACTTCGGACCCTACAAGGTACTTCGACGTCTCGGCGCTCTTGACTACGAGGTCATCCCGGACGGCATTACGAACTCCCAGCGACGCCGCGCACTACCTGAAGTCGTCCATGTCGTGCGTCTTAAGCCGTTTTTTGCACGTCAGCGAATCTGGGGACTATACGTTTACCTTTGTTATTGTTATTTATTTATGTATATGCACTTGCTTTTTTTCTCTTTGTTCTTTCACAAGCATCGGGACGATGCTTTTTCAGAGGGGGGCAATGCCACGCCCACTTCTTGTTTTATTTTGATGTTTTTTGGGTTTGACCAGCAAGGACGGTTATCAACGCTCGAGGCTGTCCGCGAAGCAGTGTTCGAGAAACTTCTCGATTGTAGTAGATCGTTTTGTTAAGATTTCGCGCCACACACGAATGTTCCAGCTGTATCGAGAGATAACGCCGCCACCAGCGATATCGCTGGAAAGTTCATAGCACCTGTATAAAAGCCGACGCACTTGACCGCTTGTCAGTTGATCGACGGACGACGCCCTGTTCGCCGCTATCATTGTATTGCTGTAGTTCTAGTTCTCATTTTCCCGGCCACAAGTTCGGCCAAATAAACAGTTTCATTCTGCAAACGCCGACTGCTGTCTTCGTCGACGTCACGATCACGTGACAATATCATGACAGCACAAATGATGATGTGTTCGGTACAGCAATCACCAGAGCGCGATGTTCGCAAAAGAAAATTGCGTCTGTTCGTAATCTGAATGCTTGTGCCCTTTTCGTCTCCTCGTAACTTTCGTATACGACCTAAACATCGAGGTAGCACATTTCGATATTTCATATGACCAGTGGATCTTCGCTTTGGTACAGCTGTGTACTTGGTGCGACTGCAGCACAAGAGGGCTGCTTGCATTTACGAAATATTTATGAGTGGCTTTGTTCTCGCTTTTTTTTTACGATGGAAAACAAACATCTCACAAGGCGTCTTCCGTTTATTTTCTGAAATCGCACGTTGCCCAAGTGGCAGCTGCAATGACGGCCACTAAATAATTTGCATTCTTGTGTATTCTCACGATAAAAGAAAGAGTTTGTCATCGTATCCATTGAGCGATATAACCTAGAGACCAGTTGTAGGGGAAAGAAACGGGGTATGGCGTAGAACACCCCAAATTTTCAACTGCGCAGGCCTGTAACATAAACCTAAAGTTGCTTACTTTCATAAGCAGTCACTTGGTGTGCCCAGTGCGTTTGTTCCGTATGGGAAGCAGACACTTGATTTCCTTTCTGTCTCAATCGGCTGCATGGCTTGATGGCAGGGACCGCTTTTTACGTCGTTTCCATTTCTCTGTGGTTGGAGGAGGACGAAAATAAACTTAGTTGTTGCTTATTCCCTAGAGACGTATTACTCGATATTGCCTGGATTTTTCCGGCAGCGCTTGCGTCCCTCACAACAGTACGCTGCAATATTGCACAAATATAAGCGGATGTTTAGATACCGCATTACATCTCTATGTAATTTACCACTGACATGGCGTGGAAAACGCTTTAAATAAGCAAGGCTTAATGACATGTTCTGCTGTGACAATTGTGTCTACAATGAGTACCATCTTATAGCGTAGTGCAGGTTGAACTGTTACGGAAAGTATTGGTGACGCGCGAGTAACAGCTGTTACAGCACCAATTGTTCTTTCGTTCAAGGTATTGAGAGCGGATGAAATCACTGGGCTAAAAAAACGCAGTGACGACGGAAATGGGCGTGAGTGCGTTTACTCAACAAGCACCAAGGTCGACGGGAATGAATGCCAATTTGATTACGGTTACAGAAAGGATGGAACGTAAGTACAGTGAATAAAATACAAGCAATAAAACTGAGACGTGATATGCAAGGCAATGATGGCGATGTAGACAAATAATTTGTATGTTTGATTCGTACACAATCATCCTCGTATTTTCGTAAGTTGCGATAAAAGGATTTGAAGAAATATCCTTAAGTATACATTGTTATGGCTGCCACTGGTGACGTGTCATCTGTGAGAGTTGACCCGCAGTAAATTTCAGTGTGACTCGGGACACTTTCATCGTTCGCGGAGACGGGCTCTCCGCGACCAGAAGCGCCCCACAAAGAGAAGAAAACAGTAGAAGCTAAGAGGAACAGCGGGGCGACGCCAAGCTGGCGCCGACTTCGCAAGGGGCCGCTGTGAGTTGTTTGAGATCCTACGGCGCTGATCAGAATCGTGTGTTTTGACTGTTAGGTCGCCGTAATCCCTTTCCTGCCCTACTAGGGAGATACTAGGAATTGCACCGTATCCCGTTCGCACGGCTTGACACGCGTGAGAGTGTCATTGACCGCCGGAACTTTGCTGCATCACCGTGTGCAACATTTCACCTGCGAGTGTCGTGCTGTTGGCTGGCGTCCTGATGGGTGGTGTGTTGTGTGATTAACTATCGTCAGGAAGGAGGGGCCAGCTTGAGCTGTTATAACGACGGTGCTGAGTGAGAGAAGACGCTCTGCAGGGCCCAGGTGAAATTGCTCATGCAGTAGATCGTCCCTGAACTCTTTATTATTACCTTTCCACTATGTATTAAGTTTGCAAAAAGTGTCAATAAACTGGTTTGTTTTCGTTTTTCCAAATTCCGAGCATCAGTTTTCCTCAACTCGAAGACTCAGTCGCGCTACCAAATGGAGTCCGGGTCCAACGCAACCTAGAGGAGACAATAGCACGCATTTTTCAACGAAGCTACAAAAGAAATAGCCTAAAGCAGGGGTCTCAAGTACGCGGGCCGGCCCGCACATGACTTTCTTCGTCCAATATTTTTTACGTAAATTATATGTTCATGCGCTACACAGACGTGGCTACTCTCAAGCGTTTTCTTAGTGAGCCACCCGACGCGGTCATTAGGAGTGTAAAGAACTGAAACACGGCGTCGACAACAGAAAGTGTAAGACGCGACTGGACAGGGGCGTAGGCCTGGCGAGCGACCAGCAAACAGCAACATCGTCCAACACGAGCCTCTCCTGCGTAGCGCTCATCAGGCTGCGGAGTTCTGCAGGGTGCACGTCTTCGTTATACGTGGAACAAAAACTGCGTATTTTAGAATTGGTTTCCATATTTCAATCATTCTGCAGATCAGTGTCGATAGGTTTCTCGAATATTGACATCAAGGCACCTTCAGAAATGAGCCATATATGACATATGGGAAAGGCTTCCTTTCAAACAGCAACGCTAGTAGACGTTTTATTTTAACCACCCCCTCCCCATCCCCCTCTCCAACCTTCTTCACTGTCCCGGCCCTTGCAAGGGATAAAATGTCGTGACTACGGCCCGCTCGCTGAGGTGAGATTGAGACCCCTAGCCTGAAGAATGCTGTGGAGACTTTAGAAATCATTTTTATGGGACTGCATGATCCCGTGTCCACATTACGCAGTTAGGGATGTCTTATATGAAACTATTAAACTGGGAAATTGCGAACTTTTACTATAGAATTGAGTTGAAGCAACATAAAAGAAGGCATTTTAAACAACGTTTTTTTTACATATTCACAAGCAAGAAATTGTGCGAAGTTTTGCATGGTCTATTAGGCGCAAGAATAAATCTGAGAAGGAATAGTCGCACCCGCCGTCGAGCGCCGTGATAGTGTGGGCGCCGATAAGAACGTCGAGTTCGCTTGTTCGTCGTATTGCGTTGCGCTTATGTCGCCGCGTCCGTTGACGGATACGTCGGCTTGTTCTACTACTCCTGTGCGGCATCATCAGGTCTTCTGCTGATAGCGAAATTTCGTCTTCCGGTCTCCGTTTGGCTGGCGGCGTCTTGCTAAAATTTCGTCGCGCCGTCGTCGTCAGGGGAGGATCTTATCACTGGGTAAATATGTGTTATCACTGGGAAGAAGGCACGCCAGAATTGATTGGAACTATAACGATTGTTCGGGAATAATCTGTAAGGTTTGGAGCACTACTCCAGTAGTTGACTTTATTGTGGAAGAAATAATACGGCCAGAAATAGCTCTGGGATGTTCGACCGCGCAAGTATAAAAGCTGACGTGTTTCTCCCACGGTTAGGATTGGGGGCGAGGGGTTATGGAGTCGCCATCTATCGGGCACGCCTGTCTTGTATGCTAGGTTGGATAACGCCGGCGCACTCCTTATATTTATAAGTTTGGCTTATGTTCGGCTGTCGGCATTTTACGAAAACACCACGCGGAAGCCCACCTAGGTATTTCTGTGAATGTTTTCGAAACGAGTGATGTTTTTGCACTCAAAATATAATTTTGGACAAAAGTAAGCACAGAATTGTTCACCAGCGCTATTTGTTTGCATAATATATGCAGTAAGCGCACAGTGCGCGCGGTCGCCGCAATGAGGTATCCTAAAACAAGCTTCTTGCGCGAAAGGCAGGCGATTCCTGCTTACCATGTGGCATACACTCTTACTTTAAGGTCGCGGGATCGAATCCCGGCCGCGGCGGCTGCATTTTCGATGGAGGCGAAAATGTCTGAGGCCCGTGTACTTAGATTTAGGTGCACGTTAAAGATCCCCTGGTGGTCAAAATTTCCGGAGCCCTCCACTACGGCGTCTCTCATAATCATATCGTGGTTTTGGGACGTTAAACCCCAGATATTATTATTATTATTACACTCTTACTTTGGTCTGTCTTCGTATATTGGTCTCCCCAGTGAGCAGTTTCCCGCTGTTTTCCTTACAATTTTCTTTTTAATCAGGTACATGCATTGAATAAAAGACGAGGACGCCGATCAGAAAAGAATAAACAGTAAATCCGTTGTTTATCTTCTTGTGGTTGGTGACCTTCTTTTTTATTAGCGCGATAGACTTTTATTTTTTTTTATTCCGTAACTTTGCCCTACGGCATCGCGATAGACTTAAAGAGCTCGTTTCGCAGAATTTCCGGCGTCGGTGTCGGCGTCGGCGTCGTTAGTTGTGAGCGAAAAATCGGCGTCGTCCGTGAGCAAAAATTTGAGATAGATGCAAATAAATAAATAATAAAAATGTTTTTTCCGGGCAAGACTCGAACCCTGGCCTTTCGGGCAGCAAGCAGGTGATCTAACACTGAGCCACGCCAGAGCTTGAGAAGGGATTCGTAAAAAAAAAAAACGCTATAAGTATGTCATATATTGGCTAAGATCTCCTTAGCGCATGTAATATTGCGTGGCAGAATCCTTGAATCGCACCAGGCATCAAAAGATGTGAATTGCACAACGAGTGTGTGATTGAAACCTGCCCACCCATTACAAAGTGTGCAGCTGCGCAAGTGCGCGTGGCACCTTACGGACGCTTGGTGGGTAGTTCGCCAATTTGCAAAAGGAAGAATTTTGGTGTAGTGGGCACTTCGCAACTGTACATCGAGTAGACATTCTAGGGTAGTTTGAAACAACTAATGCTACGCGCACAAACGTTCCTTTACTTGCGGCATGGTTGAAGGCGATGCGCACGGGGCCCGATTACGCTATCGCGTTGTACTGTTGTACGCGAAGCTCAAGTGTCTTCCAATTTCTTCAGTGATTCTTCCCGACCAGACAGGTTTCCGTCGAAGCTTCGATTTATTCTAGTACATTCATTGGTTGTGCGCTAAGACACATATGCTCGTATGCTGTGCGGCGTGTATTCTTTTATATCATGATTCCTACCTCTCCCTTTCCATTCTACTTAACTTGCCAGTGCCCATAGAATGGAAAGGTGCACAGACAAAAGTCTAAAAGGCTGTTGTCTTCGCGACTGCTGCTAGAAGAAGAAGCATTCTACAAGGCGACGACGGAAAAGCTCCCCATTCAATCAGAATTACAGCGCAGGGGGCAATCTAAAATTTCGTTTTCAGTACTCGTCGACGCTGCCGACTATCGCTCATCCTGCCTATCACGTCATGCAGACGGTGGCGCAAGCTTTTCCAGTGGTGGGCCTCGCGCCGAGTATCGACCGCTGACGACTATACTAGCGGATATTGTTGCATTTTGTGTGTTGCTTTTTTTCTGTCCACTGGTTCGCCATTATAGTTACATCTTTACCTGCCTGAGTTTTGCATGCTTCACCGTCACAACTACGTGACATCTGGTGGAGGCGCAGGTTCGAATACCGGACACTCCTGTCAAATCCGTGAACGAAGCCGACGCCACGGAGACGACACCAGTACTATCCCAAAGCATCGAGCTACACATTCTCCAAGGATTACAGTTACAGTGCTTACCACTACACAATAAAACAACAGCCATGATGACAACCGCTGGTTTACTTGCTATGTTCGTGTAGCAGCAGTTTATGGAAGCCGGCTTTCTATGGATCATTATATGAAGACCCATAAAGCTGGCTGGCGACGTTTTACTATTTCGCCACCTTGAACAATCGGGAATCAAGAGACAAGCTGTGTTACGTCTATTTCTACCTGGAAGACGCACCAAGCACCTCATTTGGTCAACATTTGGTTCAGGTTAGTTCGCACACGATATGACACCTACAAAACAGAAATTTTGGAGAGCTTGTAGGCCTTGACAATTGAAGAAGCAACGCAAACAACAAGGACATAGGAAGGAAGAGGAAGACGAGACGAGCGCTAACCACATACATAATTAAACCTACATACGGGCTTTCTACTTAACTGTGATATATATGTCCCTGCATTTGGAAAGAAGCAAGATTGTTGCACGACACGTCCCACTGATTTTTTTCATATTTAATTACGAGGTTTCTTTCAAAATCTTCACTGTCGATTAAAGCTTCGCTGCGTATATTAGCAAGTGTCGCGAAAGGGAAAGGACGGACCGAAGAAATGTGCCCGGGGAATGCATTGCAATCACTGAGAGCTCTCTCACCTTGTAGGTGTGAACCAGAGAGCAACCTTGGAATAAATGTTCTTTACTTTATATTGCGTAACGTGCCTTCACTTTTAGCTCCGTGGTTAAAATATGCAATGCACACGTTACCGTTAACCGGTGTGCCATTAGACGTCATTCCTCGGTGATATGCATCACAACGCCACAGTGTTTCCCACAGTAATATCCAAATATTTTCCATGGAGTGTAGATTGAGATGCTACAAAGCTGTCGGCTTAGGAATGATTATATGAAAAATGTGACTTATACTTTCTGGCTAGTTCAGTTTATTTGCCTAAACCCGCTTTGTCATAGGCACAATATAATGAGCGGGTAAACATAGCGAAAAATTAAACATCAGAGCATTGAAAAATAACAAAAATGGTAGTGTATAGTGTCACTCTGCCCTTTAAAGATTGATGACCAAAGCACCTATGCCTAATTATGCATAGTCATTGAAAACGTACCACATCAGACAGGGTTAGTATTTGCCTGCCCCTCCTGGCTTCCCGCTTACAGAGTGTCTTGAGCGCGCTTGGCCTCCGCGTCTTTCTAGTTCACTCTAAGAACTAAGAGAGTGCTGGGCACTCTCTTTGGGAGAGTATATTCTTGTCCCATATTTAACTCTTTTCCAGAGTAAATCACCTCTTCTTCAGGCAGAGTATAGTAATGCCCCCCGAAAGGATTATAGTACTCCACCTCAACAGAGTAACGTAACTCTTGCCGAAGCAGAGTAGCGGGACCCCTCCGAAAGGAGTAGTAGTACACCTCAAGAAAGAAATAGCAGAACTCGGGCCAAATAGGGCCTTAAAATTGCATTTGAGAATTTATTCAAGCGTATATCGTAATGATGACATAATAACGAGCACTGCGACAAAAAAAAAACGTGAAAACAAAAAAAAAAGCACGCGCAAGTGAGGTTCCAACCAGCGACCCTCAGATTGTGAGGCCGACGCGCTACCACAACGCCACACTCGGACGACGAACACGTCCTTTTTCTTTCATGTTGTCACTTATTGCACTGACCATATTGGTGATCTGTCTTCACTTTCTTGTTTAGAACGCCGGTTTGAGTATCTCAGTACATGCGACAACCAACTACAAGATAGTTCATTTGTTTGTTTTGTACTTCCCAGTATCAGAACGTCAATCCGGCCCGTTTTTCTCAGCAAACAAGAGTAGCGTAACCGAGGATATGTGCGGCATTCGCATTGACCAGCTAAGCGGTTGGTCATTTCTGTGTAGAAAACGCTGTACTTCTGAACTGCACATTGCACAGTTCAGTTTTCGTCACGCCCTTGGACATAGTTTCGGTCATTATTGTTCACGTTCCGCGACTACAGCCGTAATAGCGCACTCTAGCCGTACGGACCCTTTAGCTTAGGGCAGTGTACTCCGTGCGCGACGTTCGAGCGAAAAACGGGGATACTGAAATACGAAGAATTTAAAAACCTTTCGAATGTAGTTTCGATCGTCGACCGACTCGATGAGGTGATATTCGCTTATCTAACTGCACAAATACAAAGCTAAAAACGCGGATATTAGGCTTTATTCCAGTGCCTTCCTGTACAATGAAAAGCACTGGGAGGAGCTGGATTCCAGTGCATTCCAGTACACTGAAAAGCACTGGGAGGCGCTGGAAACGCTGCTTTTTTTTTATTAATCGTCTCCAGCGCCGCGACGAATGCAATGCTCTCTACTCTATATGCGTGTGCTTAATAATGAGCGGTCATCGCTCGCGGTATGCCGGCACATCGATATATACATATATCAGGAGCAGGAGTATAACTGCGTCTTACTCTGTTATGCCAGAAGAGTATACGGGCATTCCACTCTCTCAGACAGAGGTGGAGTATAGGCACATTTCACTCTCTCCTTTCGTACAGAGTGATCATGCATTTCACTCTATGCGATGCTTTGCGAGAGTAAGAGAACGCTCTGAAGAGTAACTCGGCTTTCTTACTCTTGCGATACGCTTGCCAGTTTTTAGAGTGTTGAGCCTGAGTGGTCCTGTCCTTTCGGCGTTGCTTTCGCTGTCTTCATCGATGTTTGCCGCGCTTTGCCGCCATTGGCATTATTTTCTTCAGTCCTCACAGACACGTTGCATTCGGCAACTCCACCCATTCGTGACCGCTGCATAGCCTATGCAAATCACGACTGCAGCGCACCAATCGACCACTGCCATCTCATATGGGTACCATTGACACAATTCCTGGCCAATGGGACCGTGCGTCAACGCTTAAATGCCTCTATGGAGTGCCTCAAAGTGCTCTGTCTCTCTCCTCTCTGCCGTGGCGTCACGGAGCCCGGCGCACAGACACGAACTTTAACCCGGATCATATCCATGAGCAACTGTAACAGCAAAAAAATGACAGCGTATCCACGGGGTGAATGATGATGGGTGGGGCGAAGCTCCGGAGGGAATCATCGGTATACTGTGAAACTCTTCCGTGAAATTCGCTCAGTACATTATATAAAGAGTGAAACACCCTGTATATAATAAACATCAAACTTTTATTGTACTGTTGGTTTACGTGGTCTCTTCATTAACCCCGCTTTGTGATCGGTGAAATGCAGGGAAAGTGTCCGCTCCCGAGCGACAGAGAAAGCGCGCCAAGAGCGACCGCATTCCCCGCTCGCCCTGTGAGAATTAACGGCAAGGCTAGAGGGAAGACACGACGCGCGTAGCGTTTGTCTTCGCGTTCCACGACGCGAGGTCGGTAGCATGTCCAACGAAAGCCAACGGAACGCGATGGTGCAAGTGCTCCGGCTTTGCGAAAAATGCACGGCGTTTAATGCACATAAAGCGTCCCAAAACCAAACATCTTACTCAAGGCGTGCTTTGCGTTTTTCGTAGAAATATTTACTTTATCAGGTTTAAGACGAAAAGTGGAAAGCTCACTAGAGTATATCGCCCGCAAAGTATGTGTTTTAGTGTGTGATTAAATCAAGGAACACTACGATGTCTTGTAAATTATTATATCTAGCGAATTGCTCATCTAATGAGCAATTCATTAAACTAGAGCTGGCTACATACATACATACATACTACTAATACTACTACTACTACAGAGGAGGGAACGACCCACATCCTAAGGAGCTTCGCCCCTAAAATTCGGCAGATCCCATGCCGCGTGGGGATAGGTTTCATGCGAAGGAATCAGTGAGTAGTTCTTATGCTACATTTTTTGTCTTTGAGGTGGAGGTTTTTTAAGCACAGTAGTTGTGTGCCCATTGTGGCTTTACCAGCCACCTCGACTACACTGGCGTTTAACGGGTAACTTATGGTATGACGTAACGTCAGCACTCACTTTAGAGCTGTAGTGTGCACGTATCTCACAGGAGTACGGCCAGTAGCGTGGGTTCGAACTTAACGAGCCACAGGGCCGCGTTTGTCGTCGCCTCGCGTGAACTAGCGCGCCGCTGCACACGTGCGTTCGAGCGCAACAAAAGCACCGAGCGCAGCGCGGAGAGTACACAGTACTTCTCTCGAAATCCGTAAGACTTTATTACCTGCGGCAACACTACAAACGCAGTACAACGCCTGCTCCGAAAAGCGGCGGAAGAAGCAACGCAGGCTTAACCACGCCACGGGCGAAGGGCTTACGGCGACACGTCGCTGAGGGAAAACGGTCCCTCGCGACCATAGAGTTAATATACTGACTTTAGACGAAAAGCTCCCCATAAGGCCCATACATTGAAACCTATAACCGCATGGGTTCCGCCATGATGGAACAAAACGAACGTTGCCAGACCCTGAGACGCTGACTATATTTGACGGTAGTAATCAGTTTTAATCTACCAACCTAAGCCAGATACGCGCTTTTCAGGGAACATCAGCTGTGTTTTGATGCGTGAAGCCGTGTGTTAGTGTAGCGTTGTCTGTGCAGCTGGCCCGATTGATAACAGTTAACATTTCCACCTGTTTTTGCATAGTTTTTACTAGGCAGGCCCTACACATAACGCATAACGAACAACGTTTCTCCGTTCGCTGGCACAAGGGTCACTCAACAGAATCGCACCTCCACGCAAAGTGCGTAGGCCGTGCTCGCGCGGTGCTTCGACTTGCAATAGGCACCGTCTAGTTACCAGAGGGCGCTGCGTTTATCGCACTGCCATAGAGTAACATAGTAAGGCACTGCCCCGTCCCAAGTTCGATGACATTGGCCGTTAGGGGTACGCAGAAAACAGACGCGCGACGCGTGTCCCGTGTAGCCCGGCCACAATCCTCCCACTAATGCAGGGAGGGAAACGCGCGCATCGCGTTCAATTTTGACCGACCCCGTCTCATTATCACTTGATTTATCCGCTAGGCTTTGCGATCTGGCGCTGCAGTCACACTGGAAAACTTGACTGTACGGTGCCTATGACGAGATACCTGTATGCACGTTCTTTTTCAGCTCATTGCTGCCGTGCTTCAGCACATAGTGCCATAAAACAGAACTATGTCGATTGCAGCATGCAGCGGCGAATGTGAGTGAGACGCCACCGAAAGCGTCAATCACGGAGTAAGAAAAATAATTTAGGTGTGGACACTCCGCCCGACGGCGCGTCCACATAATGTTCGCCTCTTTCCTCCTCTCGGCCCCCATGTCGCAGCGCCTCCCACGCTACCGCGGCCGGCGCATGTGCTATAGAAGACGAGCTGCGTGCGTAGCGTCCGTAACGGCGTTGCGCACGTGAAAAGTCAGCGAGCAGAAAGACTGCTCACGCGCTCTAAGCAAGACGCCGCGCTTTTAGGTACGCAACGCTGTTAGGGACGCTATGTGCGTCGGGTGCGCTGTTTACACCGTGGCCGTATGAAAACTCAAAAAATGCAATGAGGTGAAAAAAAATGAAGAAAAACGCGCGTTTGCCTGGTCACAATAGGTTTCTTAAGCCCCCATGTCGCAGCGCCCCCCACGAAACTGCGGCCGGCGCATGTATTAAAGGCGAACATTATCTGGACGCGCTCTCCTTCGCGGCGGGCGGAGAGTGTCCACACCTAAATTATTTTTCTTACACCGTGGCGTCAATCAACCCTATTGCAAAACCCAGCGCCACTGGGTACCAGCGTCCAGTGCCATGCCTGATTATGGGCCCAGCGTCGCGCTGGATACTGGGCTGCTAGAGCGGCGTTTTACTGGGAGGCGCTGGGTACTCAAGCGCAAAACGGCTCTACAGCGTTAAAACGGCGGTGTCTACGTGCCCTACATAAATATATTAGCAAGGAATGTCATATAGAAAGCATTAGTGCAATAAAAAAACAAAAAACAAGCCCCCCGTATGAAAAAAAGAAAACTCCACCACAAAGATTCGAACTCGCCCCCTCTGAATCTTCAAGCGAGTATTCTGCCACTGAGCCACGCTGCTTTTTTGCTTTATTGCCTGTTTTCAGACATGAATTACATCACAAGGACACAGAATAAATAACAACAAATGGTGTCCGTCCTACTGGACAGACATCAATTTTAAAGTTCCTTGAGCACGGTCAAGGGTTCCACCCTCGATAACCACTCAGGTACAAACTCCAGCGTTTTCTGCAATTCAACAAATTTCGACATACGCTCTCGAAAGTACATTCTTGCGGGCCTTGCATCTAGATCGCGGTGAAATCCCGCCATACGGGCCCGTCATAGACAGTGGAGGCCGGTTAACATTATTAGGTCTAACGGCAATCCATCCTCATTATCTATTGGGAGAAACCTGATACCATATGGATCTAACGGGAATTCCTTCTTGATTGTCCTCTGTAGTACATCCCAAAAGTACACGCCCTCCCAGCAATGTAAGAAAACATGGTCAATAGTTTCTGGCTTATTACAGATAAGGCAGTCTGAGCCCCAAGGTAAGAAAAAACCACGCTCCTCAAGGAATACCTTGACATGCAATGTGCCTGTGTGAAGCTTAAAAAAGAAGGACTTCGTGGACGGCGCCACTTGCATTCTTTTAACACTTTTTAGCACGTCCTGCCCTTGGCCTCTACTGTGTATGGCCCTGTACAGAGGGACGGGTAAAACTGCATCACACACATCTTTGTAGAGCTTTTTACGTGTCACTGAGAGCAGATAGTCATTAGAAAATCTAACAGGCAAAAAGCGAACACTTAGAATCACCTCCTTGAGACACCCGCAGACTACGCCATTCATGTGATCTGTACCAACTACATATTCAGGTAGAGCCCTGATGAGCCTCAATTGGCACACCGTGCGCAGGAAAGGGTCACTCACATTACGGAAAAAGAAGAACCTGTTTATGATTTGCCGAATGAAAAGATGTGGCAGTCCCAGACCTCCTTTCTTTACTCGTCTAAACAGATTGGTTCGACTGCATCGTTCCCAACTAGAGGCCCACACGAAAGTTGCGAAGACACGATGAAATTTCTGTATATTTGCCCGTGAACAATGCAATACCTGCATCACGTACCACATTCGTTGGCGGCAACCCTTTGTTTGTGTCTAATAAAGAAGCAAGCTTGATTTGGAAAGGAAGATCGCATCTGCCTTGAATACGCGACATCAAAATATGAAACGAAACACTGTGTTACTTTATTGACTAGCCCTTTTACAGCGACGCCGGCATGTTTTAGCGTGGCTCAGTGGGTTTATTCTTCCCACTGAGCCACGCTAAAACATGCCGGCGTCGCTGTAAAAGGGCTAGTCAATAAAGTAACACAGTGTTTCGTTTCATATTTTGATGTCGCGTATTCAAGGCAGATGCGATCTTCCTTTCCAAATCAAGCTTGCTTCTTTATTAGACACAAACAAAGGGTTGCCGCCAACGAATGAAATGTGCACAATGGGAAGAACGCTAAGTTTCTTTAAGAATTCCAGTCTTAACTCCGAAAAATATCAAATGGATCGAGGAGCAGGGTACAGCTTGACGGCTGTTACTGCCGATTTTCAATAGCCGTTTCTCGTCCTTGCTAATGATGAACATGTACAGAAGCTTTATGATGACTCGTTCGATAAACACGGCCTACATGAATTCATGATGAGTAGTTTTCTCGCGCGAGCGACGATATTACTGCGGGGCGGGCGCGCCTGTATTCTGATTTGCAGTTCTATCGATCGATACATACAACTATGAAACCGCTCAGCAAAAACAAATACAATTCGTTGAAAAAAGATGTCGGTGTGTTAGTTCACTAACGCGTACCAGTTGACAGGTATGTTTTCTGACGTATGAGTCAGAGAAGTACCGGCGAGTGCAGCCGGCTGTTTTCAGTGAGCCTGCGTTCGTTGTTGAAAGCGCATCGCATCAATCGTCATCACTCTTTGTGCGGATGCCGTACACAAGAAAAAAAGGTTAATTTAGGTTAACGGATGTCCAGACTATACTTTACATGAAATCTTACACGTTGGAATTACGTGTACTTAAGCCAGGAAGCGCCGGTGGCATGTCGACAAATCGGCTGGTACGGTAGGCCTAACGCTCGCTGGAGCCGCACTGGGTAGGACCGATCTCGGCGCAGATGAGTTGCAATGGTTGAAGTTTCTGCATTTTGGCCTCGGAACCTTTTGAACTGTTATCTAACGTATAGCTGAAGTAAGTGGAAGTGCAAAAATTGCCCGAGATGCGTTTCCGATGTGGCGATATCGAACGACGGCTGTTTTTCTGGCCTTCGTTGGGAGGGCTCGTGAAGCCAGAGCTTATTTACTTCTTGCCAGCTGCACGGCGATGTAACGATTTCCTCTGTATGTTCAGACCGCCGCCTCCAGGCTTATAAACATTACAATATGAAGTCATTACCGTAACACATCACGGATGCAAAACGGATGTATATGCGCGGCATGCAAAAAATGTGTAATAATTGCGGCTACGTGCTCAGCAAAAATTAACGACGTTATTGGCACTGCATGAATAAAAAATGCGCGCTAGAATGCAAAATGCTCAGTGTTTGCTGCTTTTGGTTATTATATTTTTCTTCACATTCGACAGGGAAACATTAAAAGTGACCGTGATTTCACACATCATATCACGTATATGATGAAAATAGTGCGCATCTCATCGTCTTTCTCTGCCAAGCTAGAATTTGTGACACAGGTTTGGAACCCGTTAGGATAGCATCTATCGGTGCCATCGAATCAAACATTCGGTATTCAACGATGCCAAAGCCTTCCGCCGCGCACAATCTGAAGGCAGCGCGCAGCACTGGCAGAAACAGTGCAGGCTCCAGTATGTGCCAGCGCACGCCAGTGAAAACTCCAGCGTCTCCAGCGCTTCCCAGTGAGCGCCAGCGTCACAGCGGCAAAGCCAGTGCGCCTACCAGTGCGACCCAGCTCTTTCGCAGTGGGTTCACCGGAGTCCCAGTGAATGCAAGCGTGTACCAGTGTTCCCAGTGTGATCCAGTGCCGAAAAACGTACTGGTATGACGCTGGGGGTACTGGAACGGCGCTGGTTTTCGCAATAGGGAAAACTAAAGATACACGGCACATGAAATTTTATCACCGTTAAAAAGACTGAAAAAAACTTCGGTTGCGCCTAGTGACATAACTTTCAGTGCGCGTCTCGTCTGTTCTTTGCCGTCCGTCCTGGTTTGCATTGAAGTTTTCAGCTTGAAAGAAAAAAAAGGCTGTCACATGAAGTCGAGTGGTACGTGGACACAGAAAACGCACACAACGGGACGCTATGACAACTACGAGATACACGACGTAAACGAAGTTTCGGGGGCTTTAACACGACGCGGAAACCGGCGCAATCGGCCGTGAGCCCACTCTCGAGTGTTGGCGTTGATATGGTTGATATGGTGGCGCCATCTAGTAAACCAGCCTCCAAACGCTCCTTTCCGCGCACACTAAATTCCATAAATAGCAGTCGTATTCTTTCGTAAAAGTATTCAAAGTAAACACAAAGCAATATCCGTGCGTTTTTAATTGTGGAAATGCTTCTTTAGGATTGATATGTGATCGAAAGAATGACAACGTTCCAAGATGTCGGCGCTCTTGTGGTTAGCGGTCTCGCGGCCGAGCTTTTCCTCTAGAGTCAGTATATTAACTCTATGCTCGCGACTACGCTGCGCACTCTCACGATCCGCGACCACAGGGCCCGGTCGCTCGAGCGAGGGCAAACTCCGCTCGCGTTGGGGCTTCGATAGCTACGGTTTCGGCGTAGTATGACCACACGCGAACACACCGCACCGCTCTTCGGCCTAGCGTTCGGAAAGGACAACGTGAGGTAAGCGCTCGCCGCTGGCGCAAGGCACCGTTAGCGAACTCCGTCCGAGCGAGCCCAAAAAGAGGAGCCGACAGACGGGAGGGAAAACACGTGCTTACCATACGAGGTCCAGAGAGTGTCTCAGCCCCCCGCCGCTCCCACCGCGCGAAACGCCTCGCGAGACGCGAGACTCGAGAGCGGCGCCACCGTCGAGATCCGGCGCCTGGGTGAGGGAGGTTAACGTACTCCCGCTCGCCCAGCGCCGTAGGACGGCGGAGGAGGGGAGCGTCATGATCGGACACGAGGATGGCAGAAATAGGCGCCTAAATTCCCACAGAAATGGGGCAAGCCTCAATTCCCACAGAACAGAGATTCCAGTACTATCGAAACGAAGTGCAATTTACGGTGCGATGATGTGAATATCACACGTAACATTAGCGTATTCCTCCGGGGTCGAGCAACGCGTGAATATAGCTTGCTAAATCATAGCAATACAAATTTAATGTTTATTAGATTTCTATGAAAGTGGAGGCAAGGCTGGAAACGCGATTGACGTTAACCCGACATGACGCCTGTATCACACATTATATATATATATATATATATATATATATATATATATATATATATATATATATATATATATATATATATATATATATATATATACACTAAGAAGAGGTTTATTGGCGGTGCGTTCCTGTGGTGACGCTCTGAACAAACACAGCGAGTCGGGGCAGAGCACCGTCCAGAAAGGTGCCAGCGACCAGCATCGCGAGGCGAGCGTTGGCGATACTGCTGACCGGCGACGCGTCTTCTTCACTATTCGCCCCCGCCGAAAAAGAGCCATCCTGGCGACCTAGGAGTCTGGAGGCAGAGGGCTGTGGTATGGCTTGAGACGTGCCACGTGAACAAGGTCACGTCCACGCCGGCGCATGTCGTCAGATGGGGAAACTGGCTCAATGATAAAGTTCACCGGGGATGTTTGCTCCAAAACACGGTAAGGCCCTTCGTACTTTGGGACGAGCTTTGAGGAAAGCCGAGGAGCTTGGTAAGGAACGGCCAGCCATACAAGAGAACCAGAGGAATAGCTGGGACTTGGAAGTGAGTCGGCGTTGTTTTCCTTCTGGCGCTGTTGTTCTTGGGATGTAAAGGTGCGCGCGAGTTGGCGGCACTCTTCCGCTTGTCGGGCAGCTTCGGACACAGGTGGGCATTCGGAAGCGTCCGGACGATATGGTAGGAGAGTGTCGATGGTGTGCGAAGGTTCGTGGCCATACAGGAGGAAGAAAGGTGAGAATCCCGTGGTAGCCTGTGTCGCGGTGTTGTATGCGAACGTTATGAAGGGAAGAACGCGGTCCCAGTTACCGTGATCAGATGTCACGTACATCGCGAGCATGTCACCGAGGGTGCGGTTGAATCGTTCGGTGAGCCCGTTAGTCTGCGGGTGGTATGCCGTGGTCCGTCGATGAACAACGTGGCATTCGGAAAGCAGAGCTTCGACGACTTCCGAGAGGAAGGCTCGACCTCTGTCACTAAGGAGTTCCCGAGGTGCGCCATGTCGAAGGATGAATCGGCGTAGGACGAAAGACGCTACGTCCCGCGCTGTGGCACTTGGCAGAGCAGCAGTTTCGGCGTAGCGTGTCAAATGGTCCACAGCGACTATGATCCACCGATTGCCATCCGGTGTCATTGGAAGTGGGCCGTAGAGATCTATGCCGACGCGGTCGAAGGGGTTGGCAGGGCAAGGAAGTGGCTGCAAGGCTCCAGACGCGCGTGAAGGCGGTGATTTGCGACGCTGACAGTCGGGGCAGCACTGAACAAATTTTCGTGCAAAGTTGTACATGCAGCGCCAGTAGCAGCGATGGCGAATACGTTCATAGGTTTTGAAAACTCCGGCATGGCCACATTGTGGATCGTCGTGGAAGGCAGCACATATTTGTGATCTTAAGCTGCGAGGAATGACCAAGATCCATTTACGGCCTGCGGGAGCGTAGTTCCGTCGGTGTAGCAGCCGATCACGAATGGCGAAATGGGCAGCTTGGCGGCGGAGAGATCGGGATGCATGAGTGGTCGACGCTCCCGAAAGCTAGCCGAAAAGAGAAGCGATCCATGAGTCACGGCGTTGTTCAGTAGCTATGGAGTCAATGTCGAGACATGTGACTGAGTGTGTGCAGTTCGTTGCGCAGGCCGAGTCTGGAGGTAGAGGCGAACGAGACAAGGCGTCCGCGTCAGTGTGCTTGCGTCCGCTGCGATAGATGACGCGAATATCGTACTCCTGAATTCGGAGTGCCCAACGGGCTAGTCGGCCAGACGGATCTTCCAACGTGGCAAGCCAACAAAGGGCATGGTGTTTTGTTACCAAGTCGAACGGGCGACCGTACAAATACGGGCGGAACTTGGTAAGCGCCCATACTAGAGCTAAGCTCTCCTTTTCAGTGACGCTGTAATTGGTCTCTGTTTTTGTCAGCGTGCGACTCGCATAGGCGACGACGTATTCGGAGTAGCCGGTCTTACGTTGGGCGAGGACAGCGCCAAGACCGACCCCACAAGCGTCTGTATGCACTTCAGTTGCAGCTGTTGGGTCAAAATGGCGAAGGATGGGAGGAGAAGTGAGCAGACGACGGAGCGTAGCAAACGCGACGTCACACTCAGGAGACCAGGAGGAGAGGTCTGTGTCACCGCGTAGGAGCTGGGTCAACGGCGACATGATGGATGCCAAATTTCGGACGAAGCGCCGGAAGTAGGAGCATAGTCCGAGAAAACTTCGAAGCTTTTTGATGGTAACAGGCTTCGGGAACTCGGCGACGGCACGAAGTTTTGCAGGGTCGGGTAGAACACCGTGCTTAGATACTATGGGGCCTTAGATGGTCAGCTCCCGCGCGGCGAAGCGGCACTTCTTAAAGGAGTGGTGACACCAAAATTCGGACACAATTTGACTGTTGAATCGCACTAATGGGTGCATATAGGTGCCATCTATACAATATCAGCCACAAATAGAGCCTAAAAGGTATTCTAATTGAGTTTTGAAGTTCGTGAAAGTGCCGGATCAGGAATAGAAGCAAAAGATGATGAGGTCATCGAGTGGATACCACGTACGTCACGAGTTCTGGCCGGGTTACCGGAGGCGTGTACGAGACAGACAACGCTGGTAGCGACAGCTGATGATGCATATCCTTACCAGAGATCTACAATATAACATCGCAGCGACTTACCCGCTTACTGATTCCATTTAAAGCATTTGCAGTGAGATAATTAGCAACTCACAGTATTCTCATTGCTTTTTCTCCCGACAAAAATTACAACGCGACGGGAAAAATAGAAAAAAAATTATTATAGTTGGACAAAACGCCACAAGATGTCGCTACGGGCTCCGCAGTTGCTGCTACTGCTGCAGTCGTCAACAGCTCCGGTATAACCAGGTACCCGCAAACGTTAGGAAGTCTACAGACAAACTAAAGCTCTCTCCTGCCGGGATCATATTGCGTAATGGACAGATAACTGCTTCGACCCTCCGACGTGCGTACGTGGGATTGGTATGCCTTGAGAACGCGGCGTTGCCCGATATAAATACGAGTCAGTAAAGCGTACATCACGTCATTTGCATGTTACGCATAAACACTGTTACAGAGCGCCAATGTTGTGATTTCAATGCTTCCTTCGTCACTTCTCATCCTGCTACTTTACGAATGATCGGAGCGAAAATGTTTCAGCACGTCTAATGCTGCGGCTACTCCAAGCCTGGCGGAAAACGTCGCCTGAGTTGGACAACGACTACAAGAACAAAATCGCAGCTATCGGCGAGATTCGCAAAGTGAATCGCGCTTTTCTTACTGATTTTTACAGCCAGCTCTTTCGTCCATCTCCGCACTAGATAAGCAACGTAGTTTGACAAATCGAGGAATCAAGCACTCGTAACGCTCAACACCTACTCAACACAGTAAACGAAACAGCAGCACTGAGAACATAGCAGAAGCTGGCCAGTGACGTCACTGGTTCTTGCGGTCTTGTTTAACAAGTAGACCATTCACGTCACGGGGCTACCGAGTGCTCTTCGAAATCGAAACTGCCGCCGGTCGTAACATACGAGCATATAATAAACATTGGTCGCGCGCTGGGGCAAATGAGTTTCGTTGCCGCTATTATCGAGTCAGTAGCCATTGATTAAGAGCAAAAAACAGAGGTTAACAAATTTTCTGTCACCACTCCTTTAAGGTTGAGTTGCAGTCCAGCGTTGATTAAACACGTCAGAACCTGTCTGAGCCGATGTAGATGGGTAGGAAATTCGGGAGAGAAAACGACAATATCGTCGAGGTAGCATAAACACATAGACAGACAACTTGAGGCCACGCGATGTGTTGTCCATGAGTCGTTCAAACGTGGCAGGTGCGTTGCAAAGGCCAAAGGGCATTAATACAGCGACAGAGAAGAGGCCGACACCCGTGTTGCCCTGGTTCAACACTTCTTCCTTCTTTATTCCGTGCTCTCGAGCAGCCCCGCCTTACGCCCGCTTCTTCGCGCGTCTTGTGCGTGGCATGGCGTTTCCCGCCAACGTTTTGCCGCGGTAAACTCAACAGGCATCATGTTAAATTCGTACAGCCCTTCAGGTGTAATAAATGCAGTTTTCTCGCGATCAGCTTCAGCCATCGGAACCTGCCAGTAGCCAGAACGTAAGTCTAAGGACGAGAAGAATTCTGCTCCTTGAAGGCTGTCAAGGGCGTCGTTGATGCGCGGCAAAGGATAGATGTCTTTCCGCGTCACCTTATTTAAGCGATGGTAGTCGACGCAAAAACGAGTAGACCCGTCCTTCTTGCGAACTAGCACGACAGGAGATGCCCAAGGACTGTGGGATGGTTGAATAACGCCACGGCGTAGCATATCTTCGACCTGGTCGTTGATGACGCGACGCTCTGCAGCAGAGACGCGGTACGGTCTTTGACGCAACGGCTGGTGCGAACCGGTGTCAATGTAGTGGTGGACTTCAGACGTGCGGCCCAACTGCGGCTGAGAAACATCGAACGAAGCCGTGAAGTGTTGGAGAAGTCGAAGAAGCGTGGCGCGTTCTTCAGCAGTCAGGGTATCAGCGATTGAACTCGTGAATATTTCACTCGACGAGCCCTCCTGTGTTAAAAGGGCAAGAAGGTCGCTCGAGTCAGTATGACACGATTCGTCTGGCACGTTCAGAAAGAACGAAGGGTCAAGCTCTTCCACGCGACCGAGACATTCGCCGACAAGCAACGTAACCGGTGCGGAGAGGGAATTGTAGACAAAAATATTGCTGTGGCCAGCAGCGATGTCAAGAGCAGCAAAAGGCAGTGGGACGGCTCTGCGACTCATGAAGGTGTCGGAAGGTGTGAACAAGACCGTAGCATCGTTGAGGCCACCGCAAAAGACAGGGACAAAGGCAAGAGAGGCAGGCGGAATGTCGGTGTCCTCGCGCACGACGAGTTTAGGCAGCTGAACAAGAGCGTCGTGGAATGGCTCTGCACACAGCGGCGAAAATTCAACTTCAGCGCGTGCGCAGTCGATGACGGCATTGTGACGTGATAGAAAATCCCACCCGAGGATGACGTCGTGCGAGCAGGCAGAAAGAACAATAAACTCCACGACGTACATAGTGCCTTGTATGAATACGCGGGCAGTACAGGCTGCGAGAGGTGTAATGTGCTGTGCGTGGTCACTTTGCGTAGTGAACGGCAGAGCTTGGCGGCTATAACAGAAACGGCTGCGCCGGTGTCTACAAGGGCAAATGAAGGAACACCATCGACAGATACGGCGACTACGTCAGCAGGGGAAATTGCGAGAACTTGGGCAGTTCGAAGATGGCGCAGTTCTTGCCTCTTGAACTGCGGCTTTTAGTTTTCCTGGTTCGAGGGTCCGGTTCGGCGACGCATTGGGGAGAGCGATCGCCGTCGAGGAGATGGTGATCGGCGCGACAGAAAGTCAGGGTGGTCAGTGTAAGCATCCGATGGTGAGGGTCCGGTAGGAGATGGGCGCATGGGATGAGCGCCGTATCGTAACGGCCGGGTAGCGTCACTGGATGTTTGAAAGCGACGGCGACAATATCGAGCAACGTGCCCTGGAGTACCGCAGGCCTAGCAAATGGGGCGATTGTCAGGAGTCCTCCAAGAAGTGCTGACTCGCGGCTTGGCCCAAGTTGTAGGAAGAGGTGCAGATCGGTGGGCATATTGCTGCATAGGTGGGTAAGGCTGCTGGGGAGGCCTACGCATCACCTGGGCATACATAATAGGTGAGGCTACGGGCTGCATAACCGGCCCATATGTAAGAGGCTGCTGATGGTGAGCGATGGGTACGGCTTGAGCGACCTCTTCGGCAATAACAGCGCGGAGCGTTGGCGGCAGACGAGAGGGCGGCTCCTGTGTGAAGGGGACCAAGGAAAGTTGACGAGCAATTTCTTCGCGCACGAAGTTCTTGATCTCCTGAAGCGTCGGCGAGTGCTCAGGAACGGTAGCAAGACTCGAGAGCGAGTCGGCGTGCGATGAAAATGGCCAAGTCAGGGCGCGCTGCTTCCTCAACTCGTCATAACTTTGACATAAGGTGACGACTTCCGAAACTGTGCGAGTATTCCTGGCCAGGAGAATCTGAAATGCGCCATCGTCGATCCCTTTGAGGATGTGCTGAATCTTGTCAGACTCAGGCATGGCGGCGTTGACACGGCTACAAAGATCGATGATGTCTTCAATGTAACTTGTGAACGTTTCGGACGGCTTCTGTGCTCGTGTGCGCAAGCGTTGTTCGGCGCGGAATTTACGGACAGCGGGTCGGCCAAACATTTCAGCGAAAGACGTCTTGAATACTGACCATGTCGGGATGTCGCTTTTGTGGTTGTGATACCACATTTCGGCAACGTCAGTGAGATAAAACACGACGTGGGTCAACTTGTCGGCGTCATCCCACTTGTTGTGCGCGCTCACCAGTTCGTAGTTTGTGAACCAGTCTTCTACGTCGGTCTCACCACCGCTGAAAACCTTGGGGTCCCTCAGCCGAGGAACTCCGGTGCCGCTGCCGGACTGGGCGGACGGGGCCGGTTGGTCGACGTTGGTTGTCATGACGGGCGGAAGTGTTCTGCTTCGCAGCTCCAGGTTCATTTGACGGGGAACCTCAGCACCCTCCACCAATTGAGAAGAGGTTTATTGGCGGCGCGTTCCTGTGGTGACGCTCTGAACAAACACAGCGAGTCGGGGCAGATCACCGTCCAGAAAGATGCCAGCGTCCAGCAGCGCGAGGCGAGCGTTGGCGATACTGCTGGCTGGCGACGCGTCTTCTTCTTCTTCACAATATATATATATTGTAAAGGCGTTTATTGACGGCGGGATCGATGGCGACGATACGCAGCGACGACAGTAACGACAGAGCGCAGACTCGCAGACTCTCACGAGCAAGCGCACGAGGGGCGAGCTCTCCGACAAGAGGCGAAGAGGGCGACCCACTAGAAGGCGCTCAAGAGGCGGCCCATTACAGCGTTCTAATGCTTCTGTACAATTACCCCGGGTACGCAAAGGGAGCCGCCCGGCGACCTAACAGCTGGTCACTATGAGCGGATCATGGTAGGGCTTGAGGCGCTCCACGTTCACAATGTCGCGCCCTCGACGGCGCATGTCCGAAGATGGCTCAATGGGTTCAATCATGTAGTTGACCGGGGACGTGCGTTCGACGACACGGTAGGGGCCTTCGTATTTGGGCAGTAGTTTGGAAGAGAGGCCAGTTGCAGCGGTCGGGACCGAGAGCCAAACGAGCGCTCCAGGGAGGAACGTGCACTCAGAAGTGGTGGTGCCACCGCGAATGCTCTTCTGCCGCTCTTGTTCGTGCGTTGTAAAGGTCTTCGCAAGCTCGCGACATTCTTCAGCAAGCCTGGCTGTGTCCGAAATAGGCGCACATTCAGATCGATCCGGCCTGTAGGGAAGGATGGTGTCGATGGTGTGCGACGGGTGCCTGCCGTACAATAAGAAAAATGGCGAGAAACCAGTAGTGCTCTGAGAGGCGGTATTGTAGGCGTACGTGACGAAGGGCAGAATGGCATCCCAATTTGTGTGGTCGGCTGCGACGTACATTGAGAGCATGTCGCCGAGCGTGCGGTTAAAGCGTTCGGTGAGGCCATTCGTCTGCGGGTGGTAAGCAGTAGTTTTGTGGTGAACGACGTTGCACTCTTTGAGAATGGCTTCGACGACTTCCGACAAGAAGACACGGCCTCGATCACTGAGCAGCTCCTGGGGCGGACCGTGACGCAGCATGAATCGGTGGAGTAGGAAGGAGGCCACATCGCGCGCTGTAGCCGCTGGGAGGGCGGCGGTTTCGGCGTATCGCGTTAGATGGTCAACAGCGACGATGGCCCAGCGGTTACCAGCCGAAGTCAGAGGAAGTGGTCCATACAAATCGATGCCGATGCGCCCAAACGGACGGTTAGGGCAAGGTAATGGTTGTAGACCTGCTGGCGACACGTGCGTTGCAGGTTTTCGGCGTTGGCAATCGAGGCAGGAGCGAACAAACTTCTGCACGTAGCGGTACATCCCTCTCCAGAAGTATCGTTGTCGAATGCGGTGGTAAGTTTTGGTTACCCCAGAGTGCGCGCATTGCGGGTCAGAGTGGAAGGCCTCGCATATTTCAGAACGCAGACTGCGGGGTATCACTAGTAGCCACTGGCGGCCGTCGGCGTTGTAATTGCGTCGGTGCAGTAGGTCGTCACGAATGGCGAAATGGTGGGCTTGACGACGCAACGCGCGAGTGGATGGTGTTGCCGACGGATCCGCCAGCAAGTCGATCAGCGAGGTGATCCATTTATCCTTGCGCTGTTCGGTAGCGATGGTGTGAACGTCGATTGAAGCAACAACTATGTGAGATACTGAGTAGGGGGCGTTGTCGTCAGGCAAGGGACAGCGCGAGAGGGCGTCGGCGTCAGCATGCTGGCGTCCGTTGCGGTACAGCACGCGGATGTCGTAGTCTTGCAGGCGAAGTGCCCAGCGGGCGAGACGCCCTGAGGGATCCTTCAATGACGACAGCCAGCATAGTGCATGATGGTCGGTGACGACATCAAATGGGCGACCATACAAATAAGGTCGAAACTTTGTAAGGGCCCAGATGATCGCCAGGCACTCTTTTTCCGTGACTGTGTAATTGGTCTCGGCTCTGGTAAGCGTACGGCTTGCGTATGCCACGACATATTCGGGGAACCCTGGTTTGCGCTGCGCAAGGACAGCGCCGAGGCCTACACCACTGGCGTCCGTGTGTACCTCCGTTGGGGCCGTAGGATCGTAGTGGCGTAGTATGGGAGGCGACGTCAACAAACGACGGAGCTTTGCGAAAGCGTCGTCGCACTCTGACGACCACGAATGGAGGGGCCCGTTACTTCCGAGGAGCTTCGTCAGTGGCGATATGATAGTCGCGAAATTTCGAATGAAGCGCCGAAAGTAGGAACACAGTCCTACGAAACTGCGCAGTTCTTTGACGGACGTAGGTTTGGGGAACTCGGTCACGGCTCGAAGCTTGGCTGGATCGGGAAGAATTCCGTCCTTCGACACGACGTAGCCGAGGATTGTCAGCTGTCGTGCTGCGAATCGGCACTTCTTTAGATTGAGTTGCAGACCGGCGTCGCTCAAACGCGTCAAAACATGCCGGAGGCGTTGAAGATGCGTGGAGAAGTCCGGAGCAAACACGACGACGTCGTCGAGGTAGCACAAGCACGTGTGCCATTTCAGGTTGCGCAGAACGGTATCCATCATGCGCTCAAAGGTGGCGGGCGCATTACACAGCCCAAACGGCATGACGTTGAATTCGTACAGGCCGTCGGGCGTGACAAAGGCGGTCTTCGGTCGAGCGTCATCAGCCATAGGTACTTGCCAGTACCCTGAGCGCAAATCGAGAGATGAAAAGAATTCGGCGCCTTGCAGGCTGTCAATCGCGTCGTCTATTCGCGGCAGTGGATACACGTCCTTACGAGTGATCTTGTTGAGTCGTCTGTAGTCCACACAGAACCGCACAGAACCATCCTTCTTCGCAACAAGAACGACAGGAGACGCCCAGGGGCTGTTAGAGGGTCGAATGACATCGCGTCGAAGCATGTCGTCGACTTGCTCGGTGATTACACGGCGTTCTGCGGGAGATACGCGATATGGACGTTGCCGCAGTGGCAGGTGGTCGCCAGTGTCGATGCCATGCGTAACGGCCGACGTGCGGCCGAGAGAAGTTTGAGCGACATCGAAAGACGGGCGAAATTCTTCCAACAAGTCCAGAAGCTGAGAACGCTGGACCTGCGTAAGGCTGTCAGCTATGGAGGAACCAAATACGTCAGCGGGTGATGACCCAGACGTCGAAACAGCACTGAGCGTACTGGAACTTCGGCCGTACGAGTCATCGGGCTCGTCTATAACTTGTGCGTCTTCTAGGGGTTCCACGCTGCCGAGACATTCCCCTCGCACCAACGTAACACTGTACGAAGAGGGGTTTATTACAAAAATAGAGGTGCTGCCCTGAGTGATTTGAACGGTCGCGAAAGGCACCAGCAAGCCTTTCCTCGTGCAAACACGGTCATATGGCGACAGGAGTGCAACGGTGTCGGATAGACTGGCGCAGTAGACTGACACCGCCGTTGACGAGTTTGCAGGCACTTTGACGTCGTCTTTGACGAGTACCTTGCTCGCAGCCGATGGACTGTCTGCCGGCGTCAAATTAGAGAGTGGTGAGAGCTCTATTTCGGCGGGTGCGCAATGAATTACGGCGTCGTGGCGGGAGAGAAAATCCCATCCGAGGATGACGTCGTGAGAGCATGCGGGAATTATGATGAATTCGACGGCGTACAGAGCGTCCTGAATGATGACACGGGCTGTGCATACCGCCGTCGGTTGAATACATTGGGCGCTGGCTGTACGGAGGGAAAGATCGGAAAGTGGCGTCGTCACTTTTCGTAGCAGGCGGCTTAGTTTAGCGTCCATAACGGATACGGCGGCTCCAGTGTCGATAAGGGCAGATGCGCGAACCCCGTCCACAAAAACCTCTATCACGTTCGATGGGCTTCGCTGAGGGCTTTCGCAGTTCGATAGCGTCGCAGCCCTTGCCTCGTGGACTGCGACGGCTAGTTTTCCTGGTCGCGTGCGACCGGACGTGGGCGCATCGGCGACAGTGAGCGACGTCGGGGAGACGGAGAGCGCCGAGTAGATGGAGCTTGGCGTGACGTCGGTGACAGAGGCGTAGGTGGGGCGTAGAATGTGCGGTTTGACTGGCTGGTGGCGGGCGACAGGACTTGAGGCGGCTGGACGCGATTGCAATAACGCGCCACGTGGCCGGCGTAACCGCATGCGAAGCATATGGGGCGGTTGTCAGGTGTGCGCCATCGGTTTGCTGGAGCAAGGCCCGCCCATGGCGCAGGACGTGACTGACGGGGCAGCGACTGATGTGACTGCATCGTGGGCTGCGGTCGTGGCCTCTGCATTACGTCGGCGTAGGTGGCCGGCACAGCCGCTTCGAAGGACTGATGCCTAGCAGCGGCTTCCGCGTAACTGTGTGGGGCTGCCGTCGGTATTACTGGGGACGTCCTTGCGACAACTTGGGCGTAACTCAGTGGTGCAGGAGCCGGACGGTGCTGGTGGTACTCAGGCATGACCTCCGCGATTTCCTGCTCAATCGCTCGACGGAGGGGAGGGGGAAGGGTGGTTGACGGCTGGTGAACGTACTGAGGTTGAGCAAAGTCCAGCAGTGAGAACTGGCGCGCGATTTCCTCGCGCACGAATGACTTCACCTCTGCGAGCAAGGCGGAGTGGTCGGATATGGTCGACAAGCCAGCGAGCTCGGCGTCGCGGGATGGAGAGCGACGGGTCATCGACCGCTGCCGGCGCAGCTCCTCGTAGCTCTGGCAGAGCGTGATGACCTCGGCCACTGTGCTGGGGTTTTTGGCGAGCAGCATCGTGAAGGCATCGTCGTCGATGCCTTTCATAATGTGCCTCATCTTGTCAGATTCTGACATGGTGGCCTCGGCTTTCTTACACAAATCGGGGACGTCTTCAATGTAGCTAGTAAAGGTTTCGCCGGCCTGCTGAGCTCGTTCTCGCAAACGCTGTTCGGCCTGCTGCTTACGAACGGCAGGGCGGCCAAACACGTCGACGATGGCGGTCTTGAAAGCGGACCACGTCGGGAAATCGGATGCATGGTTGTTGTACCACATGCCTGCCACACCCGCGAGGTAGAAAACCAAGTTGCTCAGCTTGCCGGCTTCGTCCCATTTATTGGGGACGCTCACCCGTTCGTAAATCGTGAGCCAGTCCTCCACGTCGGTGCCATCCGCGCCGGTGAAGACAGGAGGGTCGCGGATACGGGGACACCGGGACAAGCGGTTGGAGTAGGAGGCGGCGTTTGCTGAGCGGCGTCTTGCGGCATGGTAGATGGCACGGTACGGGATCGAAGCTCCAGGGGCATCAGATGGAGACGGAAGTTGTGGGGACGGTACAGCACTCTCCACCACTTTGTAAAGGCGTTTATTGACGGCGGGATCGATGGCGACGATACGCAGCGACGACAGTAACGACAGAGCGCAGACTCGCAGACTCTCACGAGCAAGCGCACGAGGGGCGAGCTCTCCGACAAGAGGCGAAGAGGGCGACCCACTAGAAGGCGCTCAAGAGGCGGCCCATTACAGCGTTCTAATGCTTCTGTACAATATATATATATACAGGATAAATATAGTAATGTTTATTGCTTTGTTATAAAATTAGATAACAGCACTGCAACCACAATTGGCGCTGTACCGACATAATGCCTACGTAGAGTCATTTTTCATAGAGAGGGTGAGACATGACCTTATTTGTGTCCTTGGTGGGGTCAAGGGAGGCGGGGGCCGGGAGAGTAGCCCTACCGGAGCCCCCTTCCTCAGGCGGCGGCCAGACCTTGGGTCTTGGCGACGTCTTCGGCCAGCCAGACTGCCCAGAGTTGGTTATCCGGGCACGCGCTGAGCAGCATAGCCTCCCACTGCTCGGGCGTGGTTATGTTAAGTTGAGGGTTCTTGCTGTGTTTTATGGTGTGTGTCGCTGCGGCACATGCCCAGATAATGTGGTCGAGGTTGGCGCGAGCCATCCCGCAAGCTTTGCACTGTGGTGTGTAAACGTCCGGGTATATGCGACTGTACAGCGTGGGTGTAGGGAATGTTCGCGTCTGTAATAATCGCCATGTTGTCGACTGTTCCTTATTTAGCGACTTGTCAGGGGGTGGGTACTTCAATCTTGCCCTACGGTAATGCATAACAATTTCACCATGCGTGACCATTCTTTCTTTCGCGTGGCCTGCTGGGCTCGTCGGGAGGGTAGCTGTTCTGATGACGGGTGACGCGCCCGGTGGACGATTTCTCGGGCAGCGTCATCAGCGGCTTCACTCCCGGCAAGGCCCGAATGGCCCGGAACCCAGAATAAATGAACTTGGCGGCGACGAGATGGGGATGTGCTTGCAAGTATGCGGTTCGCTTGCGGTGAAATGAGGCCCTTGGTGAATTGCGGATAGCTGTCTTGTTGTTACTAACGATGGAAGAGGCGGTACTCCTCGCGTAGGCTAAAGCGGTGGCAGCTTCTTCGCCCTCTTGGGGTTGTGTGGTGAGTAAGAAGCTGGTGGTGGTAGTGACATGATTCTGCCCCGTGACGACAGCGAGCGCCATGGCCGGTTGTTGCGGGTACTCTGCTGCGTCGACGTAAGCTACATGCTTGGCCCCCTTGTAACTCTTGCTGAGATGTTTCGCGCGGTCGTCGTGCCGTTCTGCGTTGTAGAGAGGGTGCATATTACGAGGGCTGGGGGGAATCAGGAACGTTTCTCGGATGTCCTTGGACAGTGGGACCTTGGCTCCGGTCTGCGTAACGTATTCATTTTCAAGGGTACGGAGGACGTGCCGCCCGGTCTGTGTTTGCGAGAGCCGCTCGTAGTGTGAAATGCGCTTAACCTCAATTAACTCCTCAATTGTGTTATGTAGGCCTAATTCCTTGAGCTTTTGATTGTCCGTAGATTGAGGGACGTGCAGGGCTTGCTTGTATGCTTTCTTGATAATTATGTTAATCTTGTGTTTCTCGGCGTTGGAGAGGCATAGGAAGGGCGCGACGTACACGATGCGGCTGATAATAAAGGCTTGCACCAACCGTAAAAGGTTGTCCTCTTTCATTTCCATGTGCTTGTTGGCGATGCGGGCGATGAGCCTTCCTATTTGAGTAGCGTGGGTCTTAAGACGTTCGATAGTGTCTGTGTTTTTACGGTTCTGCTATATGCGGAGCCTCAAGACTCGCAGGCCAGGCACGCACGGTATGGGATGTCATTTGACTTCGAGCATGATGGGTTGAGTGCTCTCCTGACTCGTCCTGACTCGTTCGACGATGCGTTGTGGGGCGTAGGATTAGTAATTCGGACTTGCTGGACGAACATGAAAGTCCTCGTGGCTCGACATACTCGACCTACGCGTTGATTGCTTCTTGCAGGGTCTCTTCAATGTCGCCATCACTGCCTCCAGGAGTCCAGAGGGTAGTATCGTTCGCGTATATGCAGTGATTTAGGCGTGGGGGAGCAGACAGCTGTGCTGGAAGTCCCATGAGGGCGATGTTGAAAAGCATGGGAGAGAGCACGGACCCTTGTGGTGTGCCCTTGCTTCCCAGCTTGATAACCTCCGACTGGAGTGCCCCTATTGTTAATGTGGCAGTGCGGTTGGAGAGAAAATCTTTAATGTAGCGATAGGTCTTTGCACCATCGTTTAGTTCTGAGATTAAATCCAGCAACTCCGTGATTATTCCAGCAACGTGTCGCAGGAGGCAGTCTCGGAGGCCACGCGGCGCTCTTTCTACTTTTTCAACACGCCGTCGAGTGCCGCCAGGCCCTCAGCTAACTACGTTCATGCTGCCGTTCATGCTGCCGCTCATCGGATCATATGTATTATATGTATTATATAACATATGTATCATATAAGCAGTTTTTCCAAGTTGCGTAACGATGCCACCAGCAACATGGGTGTTACCAACACCAGACGCGGTAAACTGATATGTAGTGCTTGTATTACGCTGGATAGCGCGAATCCGAACAGGACAAAGGAGGAACACAGATGCACAGTACAGGCGTTACTCGCAACTAAGCTTCATTCACTAAACTGAGATTAAATCCAGCAACTCAGCGATTAATCCAGCAACGTGTCGCAGGAGGTAGTCTCGGAGGCCACGCAGCGCTCTTTCTACTTTTCCAACACGTCGTCGAGTGCCGCCAGGCCTTCAGCTAACTACGTTCATGCTGCCGCTCATGAGCATCGGATCATATGTATTATATGTATTATATAACCAGTTTTTCACAGTTGCGTAATGATGCCACCAGCAACATGGGTGTTACCAATACCAGACGCCGTAAGCTGATATGTATGTGCTTGTATTACGCTGGATAGCACGAATCCGAACAGGACAAAGAAGGAACACAGATGCACTGTACAGCTTCATTCACTAAAGTTTCTCTAGATATGTACACAACCGAGTGGCACGCGCAGGCGCACTGCACGTACGTTAAAGTGACCGTTACAGTTGTTATGCTTATACTTGTCCGTTATGACGGAGCACGCACGCAGGTTTCGCGAACCTGTGTGCTTGTGTAGAAGGGGTTCTCGACAGTTCTTGAAGAAGGTCATTATCACCGTGATAAGTGAGCACCAGCAGCTGGACCGGACTTGTTAATCGGATCCGTTCGGAATCGTGGTTATGAGGAGTCTAAGTGTGGTGAAGTGCGATGTATAGTGCAGCTGGTGGAAATCCTGGGTGTCCCTTACGATGAAATGATCTATGATGCCTCCTGTCGTGAACGTGGCAGCGAGGTCTGTCGATCGCCTGTCTACCCAAGCCGTCTTTTTACGCAGTGTAAGGAGCAAGCGTTGTTAGGTCTTGAAAAATCAATGTTGAAGCCACCGACAATGATGACAGGCCTGGTTCTCTCAGTAGATTCATTGTAGGAAGCACTGACCCCGGTTAATTGGAAGCATTGACCCCGCAACGTGGACCACGTGGACGAGTGAATGGTAGTTGTGCGTCTTCCAGGGGTATGTCTTCAGCTTCGTCACTTTCCTTCCATCCGCCGCGGTGGTGGAGTGGTTGCGGTGCTCGGATGCTGACCCGAAGGTCGGGGGTTCGAATCCGGCCGTGGCGGCCGCATTAGATGGAGGCAAAATACTAGATGTCCGTGTACTGTGCGATCTCGGTACACGTTAAAGAATACCCGATGGTCAAATTTCCAGACCCCTTCGCTGCGACGTCTCTCAATTCATATCGTGGTTTTGGGATATAAAACCCCAACAATTATTATTATTATCACTGTCCTTATTCGAACCTTCGACGCGACGTCCACACGCGACACATGATGTCACTGCTTTACCGACTCGGCAATGACGCCTCGACGTCCCCACGTGGGATACCTAAAGCCCGGTCGGCGAAAGCCCCGCAGGACCATCAATAAAGTTGTTACCAACCAAATCACTGTCCTTGCGTGTGAATGCGTGTATTCGCGGTTACTGTGCTGGTTGAGACTCTGTAGCATCTGCGGCACATACCAGCATAACATGAACCCTGGTATACGGGTATGTGCCACGCGTGACTGAGAGAAAGGGTTTCATGACTTACGCGGCAGGTATTTTGCGTTATTCATGTCATGACTAGTGAATCGTGTTAGTCATACACTGATCTCCTGCTATGCCAATTTTGGTAGGTTACAAGTTATGGAGACGACCAGGAAAGTGACCAGACGTGGGCGGCTAGATAGATAGATAGATAGATAGATAGATAGATAGATAGATAGATAGATAGATAGAAACGGCCAAAGTGCCCGAGGTTCGTTAAGGAATGCTTCGCATTTAAAAGAGGAGGGACATACGCCATGGTAGCGGCTGTAATGTGAATGCTTGATCCGTTAGGTGCAGCATCAGTACCGGCGATGCTATAGCTGTGTGCGAAAGACGCCGCCCGCATTGGAGTACGTGGTAGAGGACAGTTGCTATGGGCTAGGTGCCGCGGTACTGCCACAACAAAAAGAAAAAGCGATAAAGCGAAAGGTAGGTTGGGCGTACGTTCGCGGGCTTGCCTATCGAGACGACGCGAGCGACACCACGTGACTCTGCTCCAGCAATAGTGACGCTCGCAGCTCATCGCCTATCCTCGCTGGAAACCTCTGGTGGAAAGGTAAAATAACATCACGACCTTTAGTTTTATTCTGGTGAATTAGTGGCAGCAGTATCAGCTTAAGAAGCGGCGTTCAGCCAACGTTTATTGTTTCGCACGGTGGTTGTGGGATCGTCGTATCTTGTGCCCTAAATTGCACGCTACATTCCTTAGTGTATCGGAAATACAGATGCTGATGCACTTCTTGCGAGACGTATCGCAATACAGATACAAGACACGTAAAGAATATGTAAGATAGTGTCACGTGGTCGTGACGTCGACGAAGACTGCAGTCGGCGTTTTCAAGATGAAACTGTTTATTTGGCCAAACTTGTGGCCTGGAACCGGGAAGTTAATTTACATCAATACACACGGTATGCACTGATAGCGGCAAACAGAGCGTCTACCGTCGATGAACTGACAAGCGGTCAAGCTCGTCGGCTTTTTGCAGGCGCTATCGAACTTTCCAGCGATATCGCTGGTGGCGGCGTTATCTCTCGACAAAGCTGGAACATTCGCGTGCGGCGCGCAATCTTAGCGGAACGTTCTAAAACAATGGCGAAGCTTCTTACACATCGCGGCGCGGCCTGCACAGCGTGTTGCCCACAGTCTTTGTGGTGAAGCTTCAACTTAATAAAAATGAGACGCGCGGCAATAGTATCTATGATACATGTATCTTTGATACTGCCCAGCACTCATTGACAAGGTGGAATGGAAGAAGATGACGAAGAAACTGGCGTGAGCGCTCGAAAAACAATATAATAAAGAAATTCGGCAGATCCGACGTACCATGGGAGCCGATGTTTTCGAAGCATGCGGCGGGAAGGTGACTGGCGCAATTTTCTTCGCTGAGCGAAACGTTACGAAATGACGCTAAAGGATTGTACAAACTTTATACGCACACATATATGTTGAAGAGCCGCATATGTGTTATATAACCAGTTGTTTACAGTTGGGTAACGCTGCCAACGGCAACGTGGGTATTGTCACGTGGTCGTGACGCCGACGAAGGCAGCAGTCAGCACGTCGAGATGAAACTCTTTATTAGGCCGAACTTGTGGCCGAGAAACTGAAAGCTACAGCAATACAGTGATAGCGGCGAACAGAGCGTCGACCGTCGATCAAGTGACAAGCGTTCAAGCGCGGCGGCTTTTATACAGGCGTTATCGAACGTTCCAGCGATATCGCTGGTGGCGGCGTTATCTCTCGACAAAGCTGGAACATTCCCGTGCGGCGCGCAATCTTAACAAAACGATCTACTTCAATCGCGAAGTTTCTCGAACACTGCTTCGCGGACAGCGTCGAGCGTTGGTAACCGTCCTTGCTGGTCAAACGCGAATACATCAAAATAAAAGAACAAGTGGGCGTGGCAGTATTATACCAACACCAGAAGCGGTAAGCTTATACGGTGTGCTTATACTTGTCCCTTATGATGCACGCGCGTTTCACGAATCTGTGTGCATCTGTGGAAGAAGTTCTTGACAATTTATTTTTTGAACAAGGTCATCATCCCCGTGATCAGGGAGCACCAGCAGCTGGTCATGACTGTGTTATCGGATCAGGTCGTGATCGCGGTGACGAGGGGTCCATGTGTAGTGAAGTATGAGGTATAGTACAGCTGTTGTAAATCGTGGATGCCTCGGTCATTTTGTCGACAAATTGTCTGTCGATAGAGCCGGCGACATGTCGGAACCTGAAGTCGCCCTTCGCGTTGGTGAGGTATAGGCCGTCGAGGCTGGTAGGCCTAGATCAGTAGCAAACATCAAGCAAACATCAGTAGATGGCGCTTGTATTCGTAGTATGTGGCCTACGTAGCCTAGTCGACAAAGCGGCTGTCCATCAATGTGGCATCATCCTCGGTGAGCATGAGGCCATCGCCCAGCCTCGTAAAAAAGAAGAGGTCACTGCGTCGTTCTGGCGGACTAAGAGCACCTTACGGTGTGATGATGTGAATATCGCCCGGAAATTTCGTCAATGTGTTCCTCCGGAGTCGAGCAATGCTTTAATATACCTTGCTGAATCATAGGAATAGAAATGTAATGTTTATTAGACTGCTGTAAAAGCGGAGCCAACACTGGAACCACAGCCGTTAATCTTATGTGACGCCTTTATCGTAGGAGTATACACATCGTAGGAGTATCATGTAGTGTTTATTGCTTTCTTGGAAAATTAGATAGCAAGCCCCACAACCAGAATTGATGTTGCACCGACATAACCAGTTTATAGACCTGGCGTGGTTCTGTGGTAGAATACCTGACTGCCACGCAGAATGCTTGTGTTCGATTCCTGCTGGGATCCTAATTTTCATTCTATCCATTCGTCGCGTCAACGCTGCCGATGTCAGTTTTTCTTAACGCTCTCGCATTTGTTGTCTGTTCTCGCCGTCCCTTGGCAGATATAAACTGTCAATCTCCTGTGGCGCATACCCGTGCACCGCGGCCCATGTTAAACGGGTATGTGCCACACGTGTCTGGACGAAAGGGTTTGACAACGTACGCGAAAGGAGTGTCACGTTATTCATGTCATGATTCGACAGTCATATTCGTGAAATCCTCTTACCCTCCGATGCCAATTTTGGTGTACACCAAGTTAAGGAGGCGCTCATGAGAGCCCCCAGACGTAGGCGGCTAGATAGATAGATAGATAGATACGTAGGTAGAAACGCTAAAAGTGCCAAAGGTTCGCTAAGAAATGCTTCGCATTTAAAAGTGAAGTACCAATCAGAGAAGGCCACATAGATCAGCGGAGGTAAATCGTATTATTCTTGCTGCAGTAGTTATATCGGTGAGACTGGTAGGTGCGCAAATGTTAGATTACTGGAGCACCAGAGAAAATGCGAAAACAATGACCGATTATCAGACTTTGTTGCTCATTGTACACAACATCAATGCAAGCCACTCTTTAACAAGACAGAAGTGATAGATAGGCACAGTAACATGAACAAATGACTAATCCTAGTGACGTACCACAGTAACAAATATAGAGAGCAGTGTATCAGCCAGCCTTCTATCACCTTAAGTGATAAAGTTCAATTCCTGAAAGTCACGCACAGACGGTAAACAGATTGAGGTACTTCTTGCTTTTTTCTTTCTTTCGCTCATAATTATTTTTTTGCGGATGTGTCGCATGCAGTAAACCTCTGTTGAGTGTCAGCGCTGCCCGTGTGTGCTTCTTTCAGTGTTTCGTCCTGTATTCCGCGCTGTGCAATTCCATAGTATATGAAAGCAAAAGAAAGAAAGAAGTGATAAAAAGCAAAAACAGCAAAATATATATGCTCAGTTTGCACGATGGCACAACGCTGCTATGAGTATATCAAAGGAGCATATCCGTCGACTACCTTGTAGTTATGACCGCCAATCTTCTCCGAGCGCACAATCACTCCTCGCACTTTACATGTATTTGAGACCACATTGAACGTTCCATTCTGCCTTGGTGAACGGGGAAGAAATTGCACCTGAAGTCACGTTACTCAAATATTCGTATAACTTCAGAAAGTGTCTAAAGCAGCGAAGCTTGTTGTCTGAAATAAATTCGGCAGCTTGGTGCATAAAACGTTATTGAATTCATCTTTCAGATTCACTACACAGCGTTTCTACTGCACACTCTTTGAAAGCGATAAAGGGCCAGTGATATCAGTTAGGAACACAAAAGAAAAAGGCAAGTGAAGCCACAATACTCTTCTGTTTAGTTTCCATGAAGCTCCCTAAATGACCCTAGAATGTGATTTCAGCGCACTGACGTAAGCTTAAAAGAAACGGCATGAACATTTTTCGCGAAACGGAACGCTGACGTGCAGTAGCGGGAAGTCCCGAAAACTGAATAAAATTTTGTAAATTTCAAATTGTCAGAAAACTACGAATGTCTATGTCAAGGCCTTTTCGTAACTACGTTGACTCAACAGAACAGCAACTTTGTCCTTAACAAATTTCCTGTTACCCTGCATATGCTTGTAAATCTTCGCAAAGCCTACGTACTAAAACATTTCGCACACAAGTGGATATTTTCAAAATATCCGGAAACGAGCAGGATGTACATTTGTAAAGGCTACATTTTACTGAATTACCGATGAAGGCTTCGAAACTGTCATGTATATAAACGTACCGCGGCAGCGAAGGCCTCTTAACAGATTGACAAGTTTTGCTATAAGTACCAACAATGGAGTGCACTAACTACATACAGAAGTTCCCGAGGTCCCTGACCACGGAGTAGTAATTAACTACCTGAATTATGAGCGGAATAAAATGCGCTAAATGACTTGGTCGGTTACATGTACAATCCGATCAGTGCTACTATGTATAATGGAATGAATCGATTGCATGTGTTGCAAGGGCTGTTTGGAATATAAACACATATAATGTAAACTCTTAGGTCGTACCGTGGTGGCTTAGCAGCAATATTGTTGCCCCGCCACGGTGGTCTAGTGGTTATGGCGCTCTACTGCTGGCCCGAAGGCCGCGGGATCGAATCGCGGCCGGGGCGGCTGCATTTTCGATGGAGGCGAAAATGTTTGTGGCCCGTGTACTTAGATTTAGGTGCACGTTAAAGAACCCCAGGTGTCAGAATTTCCGGAGCCCTCCACTACGGCGTCTCTCACAAACATATCGTGGTTTTGGGACGTTAAACCCCAGATAATATTATTATAGCAGCAATAATGCTGCGCCGCTAAGCGAAAGGGCGCCGGTTTGATTTCCGGGCAGATATCGATGGGCAAGAAATGCTAGAAACATTGGTGCGGGTATTCTTAGGTGAGCGTTAAAGAACTCCGTGTGGTCAAAACTGATGCCGAGTCACCATGACACCACGGTAAAAATGCCTCATAACGACGTCGTAGGTTCACCAAGTAAACTTCAAAATATTGAACTCTTAGAGACTAAAAGTTCGGCAGATCCCACGCATTGTGAGAATCATTGTGGGAATGCCGCATTTTTCCTCTGTGCCAAGCGTTACGAGGCCAATCGACGTCGTCCTACCCTACCGGCAGAGTAGCAATTAACTACCTGAATTGAGCGGAATAAAAGGAGATAAATCACTTGGTTGGTTACATTTACAATCTGATGAGTGCTACAATGAAATGAATTGATTGCAAGTTGAGTACTTGGGTGCATATCGTGGGATTTCCAGGCACGCCGAATACATTACCGTGTGAAAGGTGCTCATGGTACGACATAATACTCACGTACAGACATCACTCTCTCCACAGTGCAGTGCACATTACGGGGGAATGATCTTCGTATTATTGAGAAGCGGTTGTGGGAGTATTCGAGAAACTCTATGCTATAATATAATACGACACTGGAAGTTGTAAAGGAGTACGGCTACTTAGGACAGGTAGTAACCACGGAGCCGAACCATGAGAGTGAAATAACTAGAAGAATAAAGATGGGATGGGGCTCATTCGGCAAGCATTATAAAATCGTGAATGGTAGTCTACCACTATGACTTGTGGGGGTGCCATATCACCCCTGTAAAGGCTATTGCCGTAACTTCGGCGCGGCCGCTGTGTTTGGAACGCACGTGCTTGGCGTAAGCCGAGGCGTTCGTCCAAGGTCAGTGATGCGCTTTGCTGTAACCCGAGTTTAGCGCGGTGGTGGTGGTGGTGAAAAGCATTTATTTACAAGGAGAGGCGTGGGACCTCTTTAGAGGTTCCTACAGATTAGGTGGAGTCTCTATTCCGGGACCCCATTGGTTGAAGCCGCCGCCCTAGCTCTCTGTACCGCGGCCGGACTCGACTCTCCCTCTCCTCCGCTCTCTCCTTACGGCCTTCGCAACGCGACGGGAGCGAATGGAATTTTTCCTTGGCGAGTTGTTCTACGGCGCGCCGCACGAGGTCGCCACCAGCTCACCGTCTCTGCGCGCGCGAGCTAGGCTGAGTGCTGTCATTTCTTAACTGGCACCTGCCTCGATTGGTGATTCGTCGTGCGCGCTGCTTTTATCAGATTCGTCGATGATGCCCACGACATGAGTGTCGACTTGCATCCTGCAACCCTGGTCTGTTTTTGTGGGCGCAGTTATCACGCCACGTCTGCGTTCGACAGCGGCGTCTGAAGGAACTCGTCTGTGCGCGCCAGCTTCTGCTGAACTTGTGAGCTTTCTCCATGGGATTGATGTAGGCGTCAACGTGTTGTTTCTTCCTGCTGCTTAGGGCGCGATCGCTGTAGCCATGGTGTACTGTTGTGTGCCCTTCTGCAGATCTCAACAGGGAAAAACGCCAGGTGTTTCCTTTCACCAATTTCCTAGCGATGCGGAACTGTGTTCTAAGTGGCGAAAGAACATTTCGCGTGAAAATCTCGTCATCAACGACAAGTCCGCGTCAACTGTGGTGTGTAGCAAACACTTCAACGAAAGTGACTATGTCCCCGGATGCCGAATACGGAAGTTGCTTGCTGGAGCTGTGCCAACCGTCTTTGAACTATATCCGTCGTACATGCTGCCTGCTGCAAAGAGACCGCGTAAGGACCCAGCATGCCGTCGCCCCCCAACTCCTAGAAATCCTTTAAAGCGAAAAGCAGAGTCGCCGCTGCCTGGCCATGAAGACTTTGGTGCGCTGGAGGAGGTAACCGACATGCGAACATGTGTTTCAACACAAACTAACAATAACGACGCTAAACGAGGTAGTCGCTATCTCTGCATGGTCAAAAGGCTTCGGACTCAGGTCGCTTACCAAAGTTCAAAGTGCGGCGGGCTCCTGAGACAGCTTGCTGTACAAGAAGATAAGATGAAAGCGTACAACGACGACAAACATTATGCTGCTGTCAAGAGGATCGTTGCCGATTCACAGACAGGTGATAAGAAAGCTGTTTTTCTCCGTCACCAGATCGAAATCTGTGGCAGTAAACGACCATCTTATTCAGAAGAACTTGTGAGAGAGTGCGTGATTTGGCGCTTCGTTTCGCCAAAGGGTTATGACCACGCTCGAAAATCTGACCTCTTGACACTGCCGGCGAAGTGCACACTTCAAAGGTATGTGGGCCCTAGCCCAACGTCGTCAGGTATGAGCCCTGTCATGTAGGAGAGGCTGATCTTTGAGGCATCGATGCTCAGCAGAAAACAGCACATGGCATCGTTGATCATAGACGAAGCTGCCATTAAGCCAAAGTGTGTCTACGACAGAAAGGCCGACACAGTTTTCGGTCTCAAAGACAAGCCCGACAACAGTGCAGCATGCAGCTCCACAGACACGCTTGCAAATAGAGTACTGTGCTTCGTTCTGCATGGTGTGGCTAATTCATACAGAATACCATGTGCCTACTATTTCACCAAACAACTGAGTGGAAGAGACCTGTTTACCTGGACCAAGGAGGTAATCTGTGCTGTGGAGACTTGTGGATTTGAAATTGTCAGAGTCGTTACAGATAATTACTCGGCAAATGTCACAATGTTTAAACACATGGGAAATGGATGTTTGTCTACAGTAGTACCCCATCCTCATGATTCAGATAGAGTGATTTTCCTGAGTTTTGACCCTTGTCATATTCTCAAAAATGTACGCAGCCAGTTCCTGGAGCGCGAGCTTACAGACGGCGCAGGGGTCATTACTAGGAAGTTTGTCCAGATACTGTACGAATATCAGAAGGACAAAACCGTGAAGTTGGCCAGAAACCTAACAAGGAAGCACGTTTACCCGTACAACTTAGAAAAGATGAACGTGCTTCGCGCTGTTCAGACATTCTCTCTGCAAGTGACTGCAGCTTTGTCTCACCTCCAAGAAAACCGCCGCGGCGACCCAGCCCTTTACAGTTTCAGAGAAGTCACCCCAACAAGAAGTCACCCCAACTGTTCATGAAGATGATGAAGCAATGGTTCGACATCCATGACACAGTGTACAGCGGGAGTGAGAACAAGAGGCCCATCTCTGAGGAAAATGACCCCAGAATGGTATGGCTGGAGAAGGATTTCACCTGCTACGTAAAGAATGTTCAGGAGGCCTCAATCGCATCAGGAAAAGGTGAATTGACAAATGAAACGTACCGCGCCTTGCTCTTCACCACGAAGGCAACAGTGGAGACTACAAAGTTCCTCTTAGGGCAGGGTATCAAGTATGTTCTGACGAGGAACTTCAACAGCGACCCAGTTGAAGCTCTCTTCGGACGGCTCAGGTCCATGTGTGGGGGTAATGATGTGCTTGATGCAAGGGCTGTCACAATTGCCCTTGATAACATCGTCAAAGAAAAGGCCATCCGCCCAAGGCAGGTCCGGCTGATGTCAGAGACTGAAGCTGAAGAGCTCGCTGCAGCCGTACCACAGGAAGTGACTGAACAGCTGGAGAACCTGAAAGGACACCCTTCAGATCCATCCCCTTCAGTGACATACTCCGGTCTGGCGTATGTGGGGGGGGGGGGGGGTACCTGGTGAAACTCATTAGCGAGTTAGGCTGTGATGCATGCTTGATGATGGTGACGACGACTAACGAAGAAGACCCTCTGTTCACTTTGTTGCACGAACAGGACAAAAGTAGACTACATTACCCAAATCGTGTGTTCGTGGCACTTTTGGACAATATTGTGGTTTTCTTTGAAACGGCTGCGAAGCACCTACCACGGACAAAAGTGCACGAAGTGCTGCAACTTCTTGTTACACCGTACCTCGAACAATCGCCCATTTTAAACTGCCCAGAGGATGTTGGCAACGGTCACAGAAGCCGTACAGCTAGTGTGATTGCTGACAGGTTTCTCAGGCTGTTTCTAGTTAATCACACCAAAATGGTAACAGAAAAAAACGAGAAACCAGTTGCTTACGTGCACAAGCCATCGAGAAAGCATTTTAGGCTTTAATGCACATGATAATAAGTTTGTCGGCACCAAAATGTGCAAGAGTGCTTTATATTGATCAGAAAATAAAGTTTGAATCTGTGAATACCTTTGTAGCCTCACAGCATTCTTATCCCATAACTTCACGTGCGCATTAAATAACCATATAGCCTAAGTAACGACGTGTGCTGAATAATTGTGAGTGTTGGGTTCATCATCCCCTTTTATTTTTCCAGCGTCGTCTGCTGCTAGCTTACGTCTTCCAGGAGAGGCTCTAAGCCGTTCCGTCCGCATTATATGATACTACGATGTTGACTACTAGCGCTCAAAATGAATATCAAGCTTAAAATAACAGATAAATTGGGTCCGCCAGCTGAGGTTACACAGATATTGCTGGCATGCAGCCTGCTGGAGCGCATCCGTCAATGCGTTTTGCGGAGGCGAAACGGTGAGCTGACAGCGCCACCACAGAGCTGCGGCGGTAGGCGGCAACATCCATCATTGCAAAGGCCGTAAGGGGGGAGCGGAGGAGAGAGTCGAGTCCGGCCGTGTCTGTACCAATGCCTGTTGGGCCTGAAGGTCTGAGCAGCCGAGCAGGGCCGCCTCCCAGTCCTCTCGGGTAGGGTTCTGGTGAGGAGTAAGGGCTGAGTTGTTTTGACAGGCCCACACCATGTGGTAGGTGTCCGCCACCTCCCCACAGTGCTGGTACTGTCCTGTGACCGTAGGGTCGAAATGTTTTATGATTGCAGGACATAACATTGTGTTAGTCTGGAGTCTTAACAGGATGCGCTCATCTGCTTTCTTCAACCCCCTTGCAGGAGGAGGGTAGCGGCGATGAATTTCCTTATAATATTCCAGAATTTCCATATACCTGAGGAGAGGGTAACCCTCCCCGTCTGTCTCTATTGGGATTGACGGAGGAAACCCGGAAATGAGCGCTCGGGCAGCCGCATCTGCAGCCTCATTTCCCCGCAATCCCTGATGACCCGGAGTGCAACAAATACGTTTCGCGTGATTGTCCGCGTCCCTTATGCAGTTTCGCAGTATTTTGTAGGCTAAGGGTGAGATGTACCCTGCTACGTAGTTGCGACACGCGCCCCGCGAATCCGTAATAATGCATCTGGAATTACTGTGAGAGGCCGCAAGGGCAATGGCGACCTCTTCAGCCTGTGTTACAGTATACGCCCTAAAGGATACCCCATCCACCTGTGTTCCTTCGTGAATAGCAGCGGCTGTGTACCACCCCTCAGGGTTTGGGCCAGCAACGTCCACGTAGTAGACACCTGGCTTCTGTCCATATTGTAGCTCCAGCGCCCGAGCGCGCGCCTCACGTCGTGCGGTGTGTTCATCTCTGTCCATTTTAGTGGGGAGAGGTCGAACCAGAAGGGCTGTGCGCCACAGTTCTGGTACCTTGACCCGCTCCTGTCGGTGGAAGTCATGTTTTATATGCAGTCGCGCAAGTAGACTTTGGCCAGAGTTTGTTTGGGCCAACCGTGTATACTGGTTGAGGAGATGGGCTTCCCTAAGCTCCTGATATGAGTTCACCACACCCAAAGCCTTGAGACGGCTGTTGGATGTAGAGGTCGGAAGATCGAGAGCCCTCTTTAACGTCTTCCTAATGACTGCTTCGATTTTTTCTTCCTCATGTTTGCGGAGGTAGAGGCAAGGGACGGAGTACATGACCCTGCTGGTTACAAAAGCGTGCGCCAGCCGCAACGCAACGCACATATAAACGGCAGTGAGGTCTCTTTTGGGTGTAGCAGCGCGCGCGGATGGACGTGTCTTCGCGATGGGTCCGGGGACGGTACCGCGGCTCGCTGCCCTCGGACCCTCATGGTGAGTCGTGCATCTGCGGCACCGCCTTCGCATTTGTGTTGTATTATGTTGTGTTATTGTATGTCTTATTGTATGTCTTATTGTATGTCTTATGCTATATTGTAATGTATGTCTTACATTGTCTCGAGTGTGCGTGTTGTTTCCCAGTATTCATTGTCAGCGCATAAGTTTAGCGTGTTAAGTGTTACGTGTTACTAATTCGACCGGCGAGCTCGCGATATATGTTTTAAAGTGTGTTAATAAACGTACATGTTTGTTGCCCGACCGCGTGAACTGTGTCCGTGTGTTCCGAGGGCGGCGGCGTTTATCGCCTCAGACCCCACAGACTCAAGAGGAAGGTATATAACAGCTGCATCTTACCGGTACTTACCTACGGAGCGGAAACCTGGAGAATTACAAAGAAGGTTCAACTTATATTTAGGACGACGCAGCGACCGATGGAAAGGAAAATGATAGGTGTAACCTTAAGAGACAGGAAAAGAGCAGAGTGGGTCAGGGAACAAACGGGGGTTAAGGATATCGTACATGAATGCCCTGCCACGGTAGTCTAGTGGTTATGGCGCTCTACTGCTGGCCCGAAGGTCGCGGGATCTAATCGCGGCCGAGGCGGCTGCATTTTCGATGGAGGCGAAAATGTTTCAGGCCCATGTACTTAGATTTAGGTGCACGTTAAAGAACCCCAGGTGGTCGAAATTTCCGGAGCCCTCCACTACGGCGTCTCTCATAATCATATCGTGGTTTTGAGACGTTAAACCCCAGATATTATTGACATCATAGTTGAAATCAAGAAGATATGGATATGGGCCGGGCACGTAGCACGTCAAAAGGATAACCGGTGGTCATTAAGGGTAACTGACTGGATTCCAAGAGATGGCAAACGCGTGGGGGGGAGACAGAAAATTAGGTGGGTAGATGAGATTAAGAAGTTTGTAGGTATAACGTGGCAGTAGGAAGCACAGGACCGGGTTGATTGGCGGAACATGGGAGAGGCCTTTGCCCTGCTGTGGGCGTACACAGGCTGATGATGATAATACTATATTTTGCGGGGCCACACAACGACATATATAATCATTATCACATTGTTATAAAAGCGGATCGCCAACACTAATCACAGTTGTCTTTGCCCCGACATGACGCTTCTATATGGTCTTCATACAAAATCGTTTCAAGCACTAATATGTCTGTGCGGAAGAATACTCTACTGCCATGCAGAATGCCCAGGTTTGATTCTAGGTCAAGCAGCTAATTGTACTCTTTGTTTCCATAGGGATTTCTTGCTCATCGACGACGCCGCTGATGCCGGTACAGGATCTCGTGCGACAGAGGCGCGTTATTGCTTTAAGATTTCCAGAGTACAGCCTCCAGCATTTTTAATATTATCGCGCGAGCGTCGACCGCGCGCAGTATCAGCGCCTTACAACGGATAATCTGCGAGACTGGCAGCAGTACGCTCAGGCGCACGAAGCAGCGCTAGCGCAAGCGTCGTCTGCCAGGCTGTTCCTTTCAGGATGAAACACTCCCTTTCTTTGTTAAAGGCGCCCGGAGTGCACACAATCAGAGATAGACACGTCACGGACGTTTAGCTTTTTTTTTATTTCCGCGTTTGCGTTCAACAGCAGTTGAGCAGCAGTTGAGCAGTTTCTTTGACTGCAATCACAGGAAAGATCAAGAGAACATGAATCGGTAGATCACGGTTTAAGTTGTGCGCATGGTTTTGTTAACAACGCTTTTGTTTTCCTTTATTTTATCTAAGGAGACTAATACAGTCCTTGTGGTAGGGCGTGCATCGTCCTGAAAGGAACAGCGTGGCAGACGACGCTTGCGCTAGTGCTGCTTTGTGCGCCTGCGCGTACTGTTGCCGGTCTCGCAGATATCGCCGTTGTAAGGCGCTGATACTGCCTGCGGTCGACGCTCGCGCGATAATATTAAAAATGCTGGAGGCTGTACATTCTGCTACCTGCGTTACAGACTGAATCACCTGTGGCACATACCCGCTTACAAGGGGCTGTGGCATGCGGGTATGTGCCAGGCGTCACCGGTGAAAAGGGTTTCGCGACGTACGCGGTAGGAAATCGACGTTATTCATGCAATGACCCGTTATTAAATGCGAAACATTTCTTAGCGGACCTCTGCCACTTTGAGCGTTTCTATCTACGTATCTATCTATCTATCTATCTATCTAGCCGCCTACGTCTGGGTGCTCTCATGATCGCCTCTTTAATTTGGTGTGGACCGAAATTGGAATGGGAGGGTAATAGGATTTGGCGAATATGATTGTCGCGTCATGACATAAATAACGTGAAAATCCTGTCACGTACGTCGTCAAACCCTTTCCTCCAGACCCGTGTGGCACATACCCGTTTACCACGGGCCTCGGTGTACGGGTATGCGCCACAGGTGATTGACAGTTTATATCTAACCAGGAACGGCGAGAACAGATATTGGTAACTTAAATGCGAGGGCGTTAAGAAAAACCGACATCGGCAGCGTTGACCCGACGAATGGAAAGAATGAAAATTGGGATCCCAGCAGGAATCGAACCCAAGCATTCTGCGTGGCAATCAGGTATTCTACCACAGAGCCACGCCAAGTCTCTAAACTGCTTTGGAAAAACAGCCTATGCAGACGTAATATCGGTGCAACGTCAATTGTGGTTGTGGTGCTTGCTATCTAATTTTACAAGCAAGCAATAAACACTACATGATATTCCGACGATATGTACTCCTATGATACAGGCGTCATATCAGATTAACGTCTGTGGTTCCAGTGTTGACTCCGCTTTTATAGCAGTCTAATAAACATTACATTTGTATTATTAGGAATAAATAAGCTATATCGAAGCATTGCTCGACCCCTGAGGAGTATAACGAAAGTTACGTATGATATTCACATCACCGCACCGTAAAGTGCACTTAGACCGCCAGACCGACGCTGTGTGCTCTCCATTTCTTGCGAGGCTGGGCGATGGGCTCATGCTGACCGAGCATGATGCCAGACTGATTGACAGCCGCTTTGTAGACTAGGCTACGTAGGCCACATACGCCCAGGTAGTCTACGAATACGACAAGCGCCATCCACTGATGTTGGTCCACGTAGGACTATCCAGGCCTAGCAGCCTCGGCGGCCCATACCTCTCCAACGCAAAAGATGACTTCAGGTTCCGACATGTCGCCGGCTAGATAGGACGCCGCGTGCGACTTTCACCGGATGAAATCATGAGGATACCAAACCATAATACTTGCCCTAATCACAGAAAGCGCTAAGTGCTTGCTACCTGATTACTTGCAGCTGTGTGTATTTAAATTTCAGCTATTTTACTGTGCATCAACGGTTCTGCTAAAATTGCCTGCGTAATGCAAAAACCGCCTGAACTAGAACTGATGTGTCAACTGGAGGGCAGTTCGATGGTCTACAGGCTGGGTGCGTAGCACGCCGGGCCTGTCTGACGGATTTGCCGCAGCGAGCATCTGATCATTGCTGCTCGAAACCGCATGTTTAACGCTACGGGAGTTTCAAAACGTGTTCCGCCAGTCAGCGTTACGTGCTCGGTAATGAACGCAGAATTACTTCCTAATTGGAAAGCAAGCACGTCTTTGTGGCGTTCAACTTCCAAGTCAGCAGCGCTTGGGCCACTGTCGCGCGATCAGACAGACATAGGATACTTGCTCAGACTGTAGCCGTGCGCAGCTCGCTTCTTTCTGATGTTGAAGTTTTGATTAGTACCTCGACACTAGAATCTCTAAAAGCATGCTTACGCACGCTTTTCCCAACGTGGAATGTTTCTCAACAACAAAACCGTTCGTGCGGCACAGGTGAAGTGCATTTAGCAACAGAACGGCGTGGTTTGTGGCCGCAACTATACTTTTCGTCACTTTAGCGCTTTCTCTTTCGCTTCTCGAGCACGGTTTCCCGGCCTATATTCCGCGCCACGTTTTTTTAGTCTTCTGTTGGTGGTATGCGGTACTCTATAAAATCTACAACAAGCTGCGCTGCATGCATCGCATGAGAACAATTGTGCTTTTATTTGATCTCACATTATTGTGCATTGAATTCACCTAAAGTGGCTTACGAATGGGAAAAACTTTAGAGCTCCAGGAGACGGGAAGTGCAACTCGCTCATCGTGAGTTGGCAGCAGCATCTTCATCGTCATTGTCACTATCGATGCTTTCACTACCTTGAGCGCCCAGTGAAAAATCCTGTTCGTCAGTATCGGCCTTTTCAACATCACTGACAAAATCAAGCTGAAGCACTTCCTCTGAGAGCACTCGATTTCATGTCACCGTGTTTACATTAAACGAAACGTGTCTGGGCTCTGGAGCTTTTTTTTGCCAGTTTCTCTCGAAGGTGCGGACATGGGGGTACTGCGGACATATATTTTCATCTGGAGTTAAAAACGCCAAACAACAAGAAAATTGCTTGCTGCCCATCAACAATGTACAAAACAAGCGCCTTCTGCGACGCGGCCTGTATTCGGTTGTAGTTCCCGATAGCTGTGGACGATATGGCGCCCCCAATCGCTCACACTATTCATCACAGCGGTTTTCTGTCTCGTTTTAAAGTATCAGGTCTCATTTTAAAGTAACAGGTCTTATTTTAAAGTATCGCCTATAAATTACGAAGGCCCTGCATTGTTTAGTTATCAAAGAGGACATCGCGAGCTTACGCGAGTCCTCATGTACGATGCTATGAGTTTCATGCACTACAATATCACCATCGAATGATACGTAAAAGCAAAACAGTGTAAATTTCGGCACAAAAGGTCACACAATAGCACTTCACTAACCCACGTAACTACGTTTGAGATCGACGTGGCTAACCTCGCGGATCTGAAATACGTACGTTGTGGGCCATCTTTGGCAGCGTGACTTGCCCATAGTGCTTTACTACGTATTTTCGTGAAAACTTCGCGTCATGCAAGAAAGAATACTATTTGTCTTTTAACGGAGGGCCCCGCTTGTTCAGTGATGCACAAAACGTCAAAGTTATAGTGTTTATTTCTTGCCTCTACGTTAACAATCAGGTTAACGTAGAGGCAAGAAATACAGCCGAACAAAAAACAGCCGAACAAGGGAGCGGCTGCCAGTTATACGTCTGCTAACCCTCCTCTCGAAAGTTCTCCTTACATCTATTTTGTGGCGTGGCATTCTATGGGCATTGCGTAGAGCTAAGGCATATTTGAAGCACTTCCAAACCCTTGAAATGTAGGATATGTGCCTTAGTATTCAAATGATCGTAAGTGAAGCGCGTCGTAGGTATACAGCAATCAATTAGCTGTAAACGCTGCGAGGTAACACGGAATCTATAACTGCGGTGGCTGCACTTCCTACTGCGGCTTCACTTCACTGATGGAGCCAATACTGGTAGGCAACTGAAGGCCAATACAAACCGAGAAAGAATCGGAAGATCGGAATGAAATATCGTGAAAAAGCACTCAAGCACGCTGATACATACTATTGAACAACATATTAGGTGCCGGCGGTACTACTCTCGGAACTGAAAACATCATGCTGTCATAGTGAAGGAGCCAGTGGAGTAGCCAGGGGGGCTGAGCGGGCTACAGCACCCCCCCCCCCCCCTCCGCCCCCGAAATTTTTTCGTACCGTCATGTACCGCCGACGAAAAGAGCCACCTGCGCCGGAAATTATCTGGATTTTTTCTAGAGTTTCCTTGCACAGTCAAAAAGACATCATTTGTAGCGGGTCGTTTAAAGATTCCAACCCATTACAAAGGAATCAGCCATAATTCTTCATCGTTATCAGCCGTCGCATGAACAGAGTGCACATAATGCCTCAAATATGGTTCCTCGCTTCTGCGCAGTATGACGAATAATGTCGTGGTGGGTGCTTCCCAACTTCACAAAAATGATAATTTGTGCCGTAGTGGGTACGTTGCTAGTGTACTTTTCTTAGTAGCCACAAGAGGGATCATAACGGGTTCTAGAAATACCACTCTTCCAGCTTTCGCTGTGAATGTGCTGCGCTTTCGGCGCAGGACTGGCGTTTTTTAGATGCGAAGTATCTTAAGGCGGAGCTCAATCCGGTGGTGGTGGTGGTGGTGTGCGGCGTGACCACCCTTACTGCGCATGCGCATACCCTCTCCACACACCTCCTCTCCCCTCCCTCCCCTCTCCACTTTTCCTCTCCCATACCCCTCTCCCCTCCCCCTTTCAACTCTTCCTCTGAAACGCGGCTAGACATGCCGAAATTCTCTCCTGCGCAACGCCGCGATGAGCTCGAGCGCATGCGCGTCCCCTCCCCTTCTCCCTCCTCTCCTACGCTGCCCCACTCTCGCCCGCCTGTCGACCGCGTTCCCCGCTCGCCCTGTGAGAGAGAGAGAGAAGCAACTTTTTAAAGTGAAAATATTTTCACAGAGGGATGGCGGTCAGGCCGTGCCTGGCGGCCACCTCCTCGGCTCGTTGTATGGCCCGGAGCTGTACTTCGAGGCTCGTACTGCGGAGTACACTTTCCCACGCCTCGGGCGAGGGAGTGGTCAGGAGATCAGGCGGGGGTGGATCCTCGCTGCAGTCCCATAATATGTGAGAGAGGGAGGCGACGGAGCCACACTGCGAGCAGTGTGGACTGAACAGATCGGGGTAAATGTGTGTGTACACCTGTGGGCACGGGAAGGAGTTCGTTTGGAGGCGACGCCACGCGATCTCTTGTGGTTTCGTGAGTTTGGGATGCGGCGGTGGTTTCGTTCGACGCCCGAGGCGATAGTGCTTGGCTATTTCGTGATAGGAGGTCAGGGGCTCGCCGAGGTCCCGGGGTTCGTGGGCGCGGCCCACCACTCGGTGACGAATTCTCGAGCTTGTCGGTGGGCGGCCTCGTTCCCCGTGTTTCCCGCGTGCGCAGGTACCCAGGATGAGAGATATGGGAGGTGGATCCCTCGTCTTCGAAGTGGCGAGGGACTGAAGGAGCCTTAAGGTACCGGGAGCAACGGTACCGCGAGCGAAATGGGAGATCGCGGTTTTCGAGTCACTGAGAATCGTGGTGAACCCGGAGGTCACCGCGAGAGCTATGGCCGCTTCCTCGGCTTCGGCAGGGTGGAGGGCACGGACGGAGCCGGCTACTCGTAAGACTGCGTTGGTGTCGAGGGGGGTGCGAGTGGCCATTACGCTGAGTGCGTACGCGCTTGGTTGAGAGGGGTAGCGTGCCGCGTCCACGTAGGCCGCATCGGGCCGCGAGGCGTAGGCGTCGTTTAAGGCTTGGGCTCGTGCACGCCGTCTACCGTCGTGATGTCCAGCAAGCATATTTTTCGGCAGTGGCTTGATGAAAAAACGTCGACGTAAAGGCGGCGGTATTGAGGCCGGGTCTGCGCCCGATGGCGAGGCGGTGAGGCCGATGCGAGCGAGTATCCAGCGGCCGGTCTTGCTGCCGCGAAGTCGCTGGATTTGTGCTGTACGGTGTGCTTCGATGAGTTCGTCGACGGTGTTGTGGATGCCAAGGCTGAGGACATTCGATGTAGAAGTCGTACGGACGAGGCCAAGAGCCGTCTTGTACACTTTGCGGATGAGTCGGTCGACTCTGTCCCTCTCGGATCCAGTAGGCGAAGGTAGGGCAGCGCGTACGTGAGACGAGAGATGACGAAGGCGTGGATAAGCTGGAGCAGGTCTTGTTCTTTCAATTCCTTGCTTTCGAGCCGACACGCGAGCGATGAGGCGGGTCGTTTGAGTAACGGTGACGGTGAGGCGTTCTAGCGCGAATGGTGTTGCGCTGATTCGATTTGAACGAATAGGCCTAAAATGCGGATGTTGTCAACGTGTGGTACGGCTACACCGTTGACATAGACGTGGATGGCCGGTAGGGGAGGAGACTTATTCCTACGGCGGTCGGGAGGGCGAAGCAGTAAGAGCTCCGACTTGCTCTCCGAGCACGTGAGGCCCGCCTGCGTCGCGTGGCTAACGACGGCGGCGGCCGCACGTTGGAGGGTCTTCTCGATCTGTCCGTCTGAGCCCGTAGTCGTCCACAGCGTGACGTCGTCGGCGTAGATGGTATGACGGAGACCCGGGATCCGATCGAGTGAAGAAGGGAGCGTGCGCATGGCAAGGTAAATAGGAATGGAGACAAAACTAGCTCCTTGAGGGGGTGCCTCTGTCTCCGAGTGTGAGGCGTTTAGAAGTGCAGCCGCCGGCCAACGAAATTTGATGGGTGCGGTAGAGAGGAAGTCGCATACGTAGTTGTACGTCCGCTCGCCCGGGTGTCAATGGCGGCAAGGTTGGAGGCGATGGCCGTGTGTCGCACCGAGTCGAAGGCCTTGTGAAGATCAAGACCGAGCACGGCGCGAGTGCCGGCTTTCGGCGGGGTCCGAAGGAGGTCGTGGTGTATCTGCACGAGCGCGTCTTGCATAGATAGGTGGGCGCTGAAGCCGAGCATCGTGGGAGGGAAGAGGTCATTTTCTTCAGCGTAGGTCTGCAATCTGGCTAGGACAACGTGTTCTATCAGCTTGCCAAGACAAGAGGTGAGCGATATGGGGCGCAGGTTGGTGATGTCCACCTTCTTGCCTGGCTTGGGGATAAATAAGAGCTTCGCGTGCCTCCACTCTTGCGGTATGTGGCCCGAGCGCCAGCACTCGTTCGCGTACTGCGTGAGCGCAGCCACCGATTTGGCGTCCAGGTTTCGAAGGGACTTGTTGCTTACGCCGTAAGGACCAGGCGCCGAGGTTGTGCGTAGCTTCAGCATGGCCGCGTAGATTTCCGCTTCCGTAATATCTTCGTCCAGTGGGGGGTTCGGTTTGCCGCTGTACGGGGGCAATTTCTCCGGCGGCGCGTCTGGCGAGGCGAGGCTCACGTAACGAAGAACTAGCTCGTCGAGCAGCTCGGCGTCCGTGCCAGGGTAGCGATGTAGAAGCCGTTGCAGCTGTTTTTGTGCAGACAATTTTGACGAGCAGGGATCGAGCAATTGCCGCAGTAGGTGTCACGTTCTCTTGGAGCTCATCTGCCCATTGAGGCCGTCACACAGCTGGCCCCATTGCTGTTGCGCGAGGGCGAGGCTGTGGTTCTCGATTTCGCGCGCTAGAGTCTCGAGGCGGCGGCGTAGCTTCTTGTTGTGACGCTGCCGTCGCCACCTGCGCAAGAGGCCAGCGTGTGCGTCCCACATGTGGAGGAGGCGAGAGTCGGTTGTGTGCAAGTCGGCGGTGGTCTCCACCTCGCGGGTTGTGGCTTGCACGTGCTCTTGTAATGAGGTGATCCATTCGTTGATGTCGGTAATGGTGTCGGACGCTCTTTCTTCACGCAACTTGCGGAATTTCGGCCACTCGGTAATGCGAGCCGTGAGTTTCGGCTTCTTACTTAGGCGCGTCTCGATTGTGATTGCGAGGATGTTGTGGTCGCTGCCTGCCAAGAGTCCCGTATTGTCCCAAGTAGCGCGCGTCACGTTCTTGCATAACGTGAGGTCTGGCGAGGTGTCACGGCACACACTGTTGCCTATGCGTGTAGGCGGCTGCTGCGGGTCGTTAAGCAGGGTGAGGCGAAGGTCTTGTACTAGCGACCAGAGCTTTCTGCCTTTCGGGTCCGTGTGCACGTAACCCCAGTCTGGATGACGTGCGTTAAAGTCGCCGAGCAAGAGCAGCTGCGCGTCACCGACGAGAGCGATCGTCTCACTGAAGAGGTGGGAGAAGTCTGCCGCTTTCTCACGTGGGGAACTGTACACATTCAGGACGAACAGCGACCTGTCTGTGCGCTTGCGAGGGAGAATCTCAACGAGCGTGTGCTGAATGCCCGTGGCTTCTATTTCGTGCTGTACGGCCGTGAGGCCTTTGTGAACGAGCGTAGATGTGCAGGGGGAAGGGTGCGAACCGAGCTGATGGTAAGCCGCGTAACCGGGGAGAGTGGAGGAGGTGGATGTCTCTTGCAAGGCGATAACATCCGGGGCCGGTTCCGTCGCCTGTGGATCAGCTTGCAGTTTCTGTACGAGCTGCTGCAGGTGGCTCCGTTTCTTACGGTACCCCCTGCAGTTCCACTGCCACACGGTCAGTGTAGGACGCGCCATGATTAAGCCGTTCCGGGTTTGGGGCCCGCCTGCAGCGTGGCAGGTTGGCCGAACGTGGTCGAACGCTGGCGGCGCTCGAGGCGCGCGTTGATTTCGGCTGTGGTGGCCTCCGTGTAATTTTGAGGGTGTTTAGTGAAGTATTGGTGGCCTCCGTATAACTCTTGAGGGCGTTCAATGAGCTGTTCGTGTCCGCAATGGCCTGTTGCAGAGTGTTGAAACGGGCTTCGAATTTGGCGTCTAGGTCGTGAGAGCCGCGGATACTGCCTTCGAGACCGGCGCGGCGATTTCTATTTCCGCATGAAGCGACGCGGTAGACGTGTTTGCTTTACGCTTACCCGCGGGCTGCGATTGCGGCTGGGACGGCGGAGAGGTAGCTTCCATCGGTTGCGGCGCGGTTGCGGGTAGTTGCGCAATGGTTCTGTCTAGCTTTGCTTCTAATGATTGATGTATTGTGTAAGGTTTCCTATTTGGGACATTAATTTAGAGATCTGAGACTGCTGCGAGGACAGTTGTGCCTTAAGAGAGGAGTTCTCCCTGACCAGCTCCCTCACCTGTGCATCTGGCGACGACGTCGGCGACGCTTTGAGCGACTCCGGGGGTCCTTGGGCCCAGGCGAGCTTCTTGGACCGGGCGTGGACGAAGACGGTGACGATCCCTGGGATGAATTCGGCGAGCAGGGGAGGGGCGACGAGGACGAGTTGAAGCGGCTGGTCGAACGGGACCGTGATCGGGACCGCGTTCGGGACCTCGATCGGTACCGGCGACGGGTGTGGGATCTGGAGCGGCTGGTCTGTTCCTGCTGCTGCGGCTGGCCGGGAGGCGGGAGCGACCGCTCTTGTGACGGTGAGCGACTGTTGGCGGAGGATCGACGGCTGCTGCTGTGGTGGCTCCTGGTTGTGTGCTTGCTTCGGCGCGTTGTCGGATGGGATGGGCTTCTTAATAAAACGATATTTGCAGTTCGAACTGTTCGTTGCGTGACCGCCATTACAAACGATAGAGCGGGCAAGGCACGTCGGTTGGGTACCCTGTGGGGTCGGCGGGTGGTCCTGGCCACAACGGGAGCAGCGGTTGCGTTTTGGATGGGGGCAAACGTCAGTTCGGTGGCCGACCTTGCGACAGTTGAAACAAGCTTCTACTCTTGGGTAGAAGGGGTAGAGGCGAATGTAGACGCCGTGATAGAGTATCCATCGGGGCAAACAGTCTCCAAGCATGGTGACGAGTACGTGGTTGGTCCTTCCCATGCGGCGGCCGCCCACGACAGGCATGCTTGGGTTGCTCTCTTGCAAGTCCTTCAGGATTTCGTCATTAGTGAAGCTGTCGTAGGCATTGAACATGATGCCACGAAGGCATCGTCGGGCGTGGGGCGTAAACGTGAAATTCGATGGTCCGGTCTCCTATCTGCAAGGACGTGATGCGAAGGTAGGCTTGTGCTCGGACGGAGTCTGGCACACTGATGGTGAAGGTGTTGTTTGTGGGTGAACACGTAGCTTATCGCGGGATGCTGGTGGCTGGTCCGGTAACGACGCGGCCTTCAGCAGGGCTTCGTACAGTTGCCATGGCGGCAGCTTGGTAAGGTCGACGGAGTCTTTGGCCGTCCCACGATGTGTATGGTGTCAGCTGGCATCCTAGGTAGTGGTCCGCGTTTTCGCTGGGGCGGCGGGCGCGGTTTCATGTCGTTCGTGTAGCCGACTCTTGCTGGGCGGCGTTCTGGTGCGGCGTGGCCTGGCGGAGCTCGAGCCGTCGCTTCTCCTGGGCGCGAAAACCGGGCGACGGCTGCCAGGAGCCGTCCGACCATTCTTCTGCCGAAATCGTGTGTCCTTCAACCACGCACTCCACGCCGGTGGCGACCGGCCGCGGCAGGGGCGCGGGGTGGAACGCTAAAGCACTTGCAAGAGGCCGCGAAATGGCCTAAAATCGAAGAAAATTGCGCCAAACTGCGCCAACGCTAGCGAAAACGAGGCGCAGAAGATGCGAAGTGCGACAGCCGGCACGGATCAGATAGGGCCGTCCAAAAGCTGCGACCGTGCACTATCGCGTCTGGAAGTAGAATCCCGAATGGGACGGACGCGCAGCAATATGGGCCCGTCGCCCTGTGAGAATTAACGGCCAGGCTAGATGGAAGATACGACGCGCGTAGCGTCCCTCTTCGCGTTCCACGACGCGAGGTCGGTAGCATGCCCAACGAACGCCAACGGAACGCGATCGTGCAAGTGCTCCGGCTTCGCATCACCTCATGGTCCCCTTTAGCGGGAGATGGTGTAATTTTTTAAATGCGAAGCATTTCTTAGCGAACTTCTGCGACTTTGAGCGTATCTATCTATCTATCTAGCCGCCTACGACTTTGTGCTCTCCTGGCCGTTTCGTTAATCGGTTGTATACCAAAATTGGTGTGTTATAAAATGGCCTTATTACGAACATAAATGACAGGTCATATCATGAAAATCATGACACGCATGTCATGAACAGCATGATTTACATTCCACGGCCTTTGGGCTCTTGCGGCCGTTCCGTTAATTTCACATATACCAAAATTGGCACGGCGTGACAAGAGTTCATGACGAACATAATGACAGGTCCTAACATGCAAATCATGGCACGCATGTCATGTGCAGCATAATTTACATGACATGGTCTGGGGCGCTCGCGGTCGTTTAAATGAAGGGATATATGCGAAAACTGGTATGACCAGACATTTCTGTATGACGAACATAACTGCCACGTGGTAACATGAAAATCATGACATGCATGTCATGTACGGCATGGTCAACATGCCACGCCCATGGCGCACTCACGGTCGTTTCGCTAGATTGATATACACCAAAATCGGTATTGTGCGATGTGACTGTATGAAGAACATGAATAACAGGTGGTAGCATGAAAACCATGACATCCATGACATGTATGCCATGATTTACATGCGACGCTCATGGTGCATTCGCGGCCGTTTCGCCTGCATAATATACACTAAAATTGGTATTGCGTGACGCGACTATATGACGAACTTAAGTGAGAGGTGGTATCATGAAAATGATGGAATGCAAGTCATGTACGACCAGACGCGTTCTTTCGCTACTACAAATCTCTCTTTGCTGGTGCACGAGTAGACGTAGAGCGTTTCAAAGACGCTTTCCTTGGGAGGATACCACAGTTATCTCAAGAAACAAAAAAGAATTTGGAATTAGCCATAACAGTTTCGGAAATTAAAAACGCAATAGATTGTCTCCCTCCTGGAAAGTCGCCTGGACCAGATGGTCTGGGTGCGGCATGGTATAAGGCGTTCAAAAAAGATATATCCTCAGTTTTGCTAGCTGTCTTCGAGGAAGCTTACAAAGCCAAAATATTACCGCCGTTGTTTGCGGAGACACACACAGTTCTCATTCCAAAGACCGAGGAAAAAGCAAAGCTAAAATTACTTACGTCGTACCAATCACTAACTAACATAACAATACTACATAACTACATAACTAATAACTACATACTACAACTACATACTACATAACTACATACTACAATAATACATAATACTACAACACAACATAACAATACATAACAATACTAATCACTAACTAACACCGACTATAAAATATTCATGAAAATACTTGCAGGTAGATTGCAGTCCGTTATTAAAGAAACAAGACAGTGGCATTGCTGACAAGTACTAAGAAATACCGAACTTTCATTTGTATAACACATGTCGTACTTATTATGCGCAGTCTCATATGACACCCATCATATGTGTGTGCTGAAGTGAATAACGTATCGACTGTTATGGTACTCACGAGCGAATACGTGTGCTCTGCTGTTTTGTGCTGGTCGGACCAAATATTAACGACGGACATTATCAGAGACTTCATTCGCTGTCTTTGCAACATTTATTTATCATTTTGCTGTGATATGTCCCTATAAGTGTGTTTTCGCATATGTGTGCCCGAGTGTTCTATTTTACATGAACTGCCTTGTATGTTTTACTTTAAGATATGTGTTCAAGTTTCATTCAAGGGCTAAGGAGTAGCCGGCGCCATAATTGTGCGCCAACATCTCCTTATATATCATATCAATAAAAAAAAGAAATAGCTGGTGAGCACCAGGCGTGTGGCATCAAGGGGCGTTCCATTTTGACGAACACACAACGATGCGTTGTGTCCTTGAATGCTGTGATGCTTTTCATTCAGCTGTAGCGATATTACAGCTTCAATTTGAAAAGGCATTTGATTGTGCACCGCATGATGTCGTATTTACCATACTTGACCATGTTAATGTTGGATCGGTAATTACAGAGGGAGTAGTCCTCGCGTATCAGAGATGTACCACTAGATTAATCATTAAGATGCCGGGAGCTGCTATAAAGCTGGAACGTTGTGTTCGCCAGGGCTGCCCAGCTAGCCCTCTCTCGTTTGCCCTTTACATTGAGAGTTTATTCTTGGCCATTGTACACAATGAAAGCATTCGTGGTTTTAGGCTACTGGAAGCTGAAGTGAAGGTTTTGGCGTATGCCTATGACGTGGCAGTATGTTGTAGATCGAAAGAACGTGTACAAGAGACAATTGACGTTGTTAAGAAATTGGCCAAATTACCGGAAGTCGAGTGAACTGGGGGAAGTGTCTCGGGCTATGGCATAGTGAATGGTCATCGGTCCCAGATGCTTCTGCCAACATTCGATGGTTTAGAAGTCCAGGAAAGTACCTAGGTATACCCCTCTAACACTATAAAAGCACCGATGAATACTGGGCTGAGCAGGTACAGCTAATGCGAGAAAAAGCAACACGGTGGAACGTTACTTGTCTCTCAATGTTTGCGAGAGCCACTGTATGTAATATGTTTTTTATGAGCAAGTTATGGTATGCGATGCAAGTACTAAGTTGTACACGAGTGAATGTGCAAAGGTTTCATGAGAATTCGCTGTTTTTGTGTGGAGGTCAACTTGGGAAACACGCAGTAGATCGAATCTGTTCAGATGAGTTAAAGCAAGGAGACTTAGCTTGTCGCATCTATTTGTCCGGCAGGTAGTTAATCGCTTTCTCTTTTTTCGGGACGTGCGAGATCCTTTTCTGCGAACAGTGTGCCAGCTACGCCTTTGTCGCGTGCTACCTAACATTGTTGTTAGCACTGCAAATATGTCTGGAGCCACGCGAGGCTTTTTTAAGGAAGTTGTGGACAGCATCGATTTTCTGTCAGTGAGGTTCTCAAATGAATATCTCTTTACAGTCACTCGAAAGAAATTATATAAAGACATATGTGATACGATTTTTCCAGTGCCTATGTTTAGGTCAATAAACAGTGGAGGCGAAGGAAAAGATCTACTCAAACGACTGAATAAAATGCAAATTCATTCAGGGGCGAAAACTTCCTTTTTTAAATTACATTCGGTACTTTATCAGTGCGGACCTTCTTGGGAGAACGGGGTTTTTACATGCCGCGGGGTTCTCATTATTTTATCTGTAGAAAACCGGATACAATAGATCACGTATTTTTGCACTGTTGGGAAGGGGTCTACCTCTGGGATGTTTTTGAGCGAGCACTGAAGAAAGAGTTTCCTCTGCATTCACTTGGAACCAGGTTTTTGCAGATAGAAAACGAGGATGGGATGCCTTTTGACCTTATTATGCTTCTTGGCCTCCACTGCTTATGGCGGGCGAGAATGGCCGGATTTCACTGCGACCCTGACAGGCGACCTGCACGTGTGCTTTTTCGTGAGAGCAATGTTCAATTCATAGATGTGTTCCAACAACAAGACTTTGTTCCTGACTGGCTGGCCAGGGTTGAACCTCTGGCATACCCTAATGAATTTTAAAGAAAGCCAGTCTCGGAATTTATCTTTTATTTTTATTTTATTTTTATTTTATTTTATTTTCATCTTTACAGAATCTTGTAGCATTGTGTATTACTGTAAGTGGTGTCTGTTATTGATGTACATGTGACGTTAATAAACCGGCGATAAAGGAAAAAGAAAACCGGCATGGCTGTGAGGTAGAACACTGGGCTCCCACGCAGAGGGCCCGGTTCGAACCTCGTTCGATCCAGGAATTTTTTTCTTATTTCGTTTTTTTTTCTTATTTCGAGCGATAGTGGTTACGGACACCGGCGGCGGCGGCGGACAACTACGGTGCCAAAAACGACCGTTTTTGTGATCTCATAACAGCTTCCGCTGTAAAAAGGGGCGTGGTCAATATGCTTTTAGGGATTAGCAGGTAACAATGTAATGCACACGATTGAACCCATGTGGAGGTCTCTTTAAGACCCCCCAGTAAAAGAAGTGGAGGACACGAAGGGATATCACCCTGCTATTGAGTCTAGTTGCTTGTCTAACATGGTGTAGAAGCAGATCAGCAAATATCCCTTCTGCAAGTTTTTAGTGTGGCTCTGTATCGGCTGACCACCTGAACTTAGCCGTTCGTATCGTAGAGACGCGTAAATAATATCTGCAACGTAGGAATCCAAACTTCAATTTCAAGTTAGCTGAACCCGTCTGAGATAGCCTTCAAGCACTAGCCCCCGGAAAGATCAACGTTGAAACTCCTCCGACATCGCAGTCGTGCCAGACCTCTCTGTGACTTCTCGCATCCGATCTTCGGGGACTCAACGCTTCGGGTCATCGCACGTATGCCTTCATCTGTTTATACTTTCGAACTTTCACATCTTTAGCTACTGTTAACTCGATTAACGTCCGCTGTTAACCTAGATGTACAGCCTGCGTTAATATCTACTGCTGTTTGTTAAATGTGTGATACTGGCCTCTTGTGTGCTGAATTGCTGATTGATCGATTTTATACGTACGTTAGTTATGTTGTTCGTTCTGGCACAAAAATACGTATGTTAGTTTGATTTAGGTGTTGTACTGCTGAGATTCCTTGAGCTGCGATACCGCTAGATTAAAGTTGTTTTGTTTTCCAAACACGTCTCGCATCTCTTCCCTGTATTTGCTTGCGTACGGAACGACCTAACCTGCTGTCATTCCCGTTGCCGACTTCGCGCTGGCGACGCTAGAGTGGCAACTTATAACAGTGTCACTGCACATTAACGCCTTTCCGGAAGATGCCCCCTCACGTAAAGGACTTCCGGGAGGAAGGTTTCACAGGGCCATTTCATCGTAAAACGGGGAAATGGCAGTGTGCCGCGCGGGCTGGCAACAAAGACAGCGCTCCGTTTCCATGAGAAAATCGCAGGTGCAGGATATACACATCTCTTTTGATGCAAAAATAATCGAAAAGACGGGTGAATTCTTGATTGTAAAAAGTTTACTCCAATTTAACAAAACAAATATTAACAAAATGGCATAGACGTTTCGCCACATATGCACACATGCACACCCCTGCACAGGACGTAGCTTCGACGTAAGCGATGAGGCGACGTTGGCTCGTGAACGAAAATGGGGCAAAGGAGAGCTCTTGGAATCGTGGTTCGTTTGTCTTAAACCATCGGCTTGTAGCGACAGCCACGGCCCCCTACTGGACGCTTACTAGGACGTATGCGACACCGGTCTATCTCCGCTCATTTGTTGCCAGTGTATATATACTCAGGATGCCACCTGCATAGGTGGCCAAGCTATAGACTCCCGAGGAAAACTTGTGTGCAATGCCATCTGACGCGAGAAGACTCGCCAGCACTCTTGCAGACTGCTCGACTCCTTGGCTCGTCGCACGCTAGCTTTTGTTTACTTCTGAACGTGCCTTATAGTTAGCCACTGTTGAGCATATGCTTTTTAACTGTTAGCGAATTGCGATTGGAGCGCTTGCAAACGGACGTTATATATATATATATATATATATATATATATATATATATATATATATATATATATATATATATATATATATATATATATATATATATATATATATATATATATATTCGCGATGCGCGCTGCGCATCGCGAATCCACTCGACCACAGAGCGTACGTCCGTCAGCTAACTGACGGCGAGCTATTTATATACGCCATTACCGTTGAGTATATAAATTTCTTCCGAGTCCGTGTATTTTCACACCTCGAATATTATAGTATTACATAATTATAAAAGTAACACAAGGCATGCTTATGATCGAGGTGGTATTTTGTGATGTTCGCAGCGTTCACATTAGAGAGTTTTAGTTCAGCGTTAGCGTGATAGCGGGGGTTAAGGGAATGGCGTCCCCATGCCGCAGACGTTCGTAGGTTCGTTGCAGACAGCGCGTTTTAGTTTAGCGGGATAATGTTTACGTGCTAAGGTTAGGCGGTGGCGCCAACTAGCAGAGGGTGAATGCGTTAAAAAAATGAAAAGGAAAAAAAAACTGAGAATGCTCGCCTGTATCCCCGCATCAATATTACTATTTTTTTAGTAACAATAAAAATAAATAAACATGAACAACGCACCAAAAGGGAAAAATGTTACGTTGCAGATTTGTTTACACCGTTCTTCTTGTTAGGCCTAGGAACGTTCGCAATGGGAAGCGATCTCAAAAACAACGCTAAGTTATCCGTTGTGCTCGGTCGTCGAAGCTACCTGAAGGCAAGCGAAGCCTATTTTACACAGTCGTTTGCTACGAAAGAAGTGGATGCGTCCATATCAGCGCTAAATTCATTTCGAAGCGGGCGTCCAAAACCGCCGCCATGTTATACGTATACTCCGTTAACCACGCACACGCGGTAACACTAAATCTGAAAAACAGCGTGCGGAAGGTAAATGGTACGGGTGGTTTAGCGTACCGAGCATGCGCATTTCCATCCCGCTAAGCCCGCTAAACTATAACTGTCTATCATTACATTCTCATCCGCGTGTTTGCAGCTGCCATTGATGTGTCAGGTATGGCCTGTACTTTACATATTTCTTTCGTACGACCACGCGTACAGCACCTAATGTGTGTTATCTATTTTCAAAGGTCCAAGTAGAGAGTATACAGTGAGACACATAGACACTGAAGAGCGTTGCGGTATTCTTACGCATAGGGAAAACGGTAAGTGATATTTCAACCATCCCAAACGCCTTTTGATTATAAAAATCCCACCCACAATGAGTTTCTTCGCTATTGATGACTGTTCACTTGTGTATCCAAATTAGTAGCTTGTTAAATGCCGTACAAACAATAGTTACTGACAGAGGTTGCAAGCTACCACCACCTGAATTTGAGACTTACCCGCAATGAGACTCAAAATCGGGCTCCCGGATGGTGCCGCTTGAGCCTCAAAAAGCGGCGTTGCTTGAGTAACATAAACACAATGCATTTAAAGTTGCTGCTTAATCCATGTAGATTGGTATGTATTTGTGATGTTTGAGATCGCACGTTGCAAAACACTAGCCGCGCGAAAAATGGAGGCGATGGTGCGCACCTATGACTGACAAGACATTTAGCACAAATCTGCACGTATAAAATACACCTACACGTAAATGAGCACACGCATCATGGTTCAAAAGCAAACGAAAGAAAAAGCACTTAGTCTCACAAGTTTTATGGTGACGGTCGGAGGCCAATGAAGCTGATGGAGACCATCTGGCTGAATAGCAACAAACATTGTGATGGCAAACGTAGCAGCCTTGAAGCTGTACAGCGCAGTAAAGGCTCGTTCACACCGGCGACCAGGAACGGTCGCGCGACTAAGTTAGTCGCAAATGGCCGTTTTGGTCGCAAAACGACTGCTTTGACTCAGTCGCGCGCTGCTCGATTTTATCAGTCGCGCGACTGCAGTCGCACAGCTCTGAGCCAATCACATGCGCAGGAACAGGACGTCACCTCATTTTACGGGGTAATGGCAATGCGAGCTATATACGAGCAGACGTGAATTCTATGCGGCGACATATAGAGGTCGCACGCAGGTGTGAACTAGAGCTGTGCACGGGCCGTATTTCCGAGCCCGAGCCCGGCCCGGGCCCGCTGACTTTGTCGAAGGCCCGCCCGAGCCCGACGGCAAAGGGCTGCGAGCCCGCCCGGCCCGGCCCGACGTACGAAAACACAATCCCGGGCCCGGCCCGGCCCGGCCCGGCCCGGCTTTTTGAAGGTTCGCTGTGAAAGCAAAGCATCGTTTTCCGGTAATTTTGCATTTTATTGAGCATATAAAATATGATCAAACGTCACACGACGAACAGTCTCTATTGCACAGATTACAAACTGTCGTGCAAAAACAGCAAGCAGTCCACCGATTCCGGTTTCAACGATGTGCGGCGCTTTTGCATTATGTAGCCCGCCGAACTGAAGTTACGTGCGCTGCTTGCACTCGTCGCCGGAATTGCTAATATCTTTTTTGCCAGCCTGGCAAGCTTGGCATATCTCTGCTGCTTGTTTTTTCCAGAAGACTAAAACTTCAGATGGACAGGAGGGCGATTCCATAGAGATAATCGGAGAGCTCATCTTTTGTAACTGCTACATTCTCACCTCTGTCGCTCTACTCGCCGAACAACTGCAATGGAAAGGAAAAGCGGAAAAGGCGCTGTATGCGTGCTGGAAAACAATTCCCGCTCATTCTCTATGTTTCGGGTTGAGTCGGGCTTTGCGCCGGGCCCGAGCCTGGCCCGATAAAACTCCAAGCAGCCCCCCGGCCCGGGCCCGAGGTGAAAATACGTCGGCCCGCCCGAGCCCGCCCCGCGGGCCGGGTCGGGCTCGGGCTACTCGGAGCCCGTGGACACCTCTAGTGTGAACATAAGTCGCTTTGAGTCGCTTTTTGACTTGCAGTCGCAAATGGTCGCGCGACCAGGGCTAGTCGCCGGTGTGAACGAGCCTTAAAGGTGCGTGGCCCACAGCTCGGTAGACGGTGGGAAGTCCCTAAGATATCTGACGCCTGGAAACGGTCTTAGTGTCTATGTCCCAAATAGGGGTGCCCGTTCTTCCGAATTTCACACGTGGATTAAGGTCCTGTGTGATCTGTAGGCATAATCGTGCTGGTGTTCGAACGATTTATTCTCTATGAGTTTGCTTGCTTGGTTGCTGGCTCGGTGCGATGATGATACCTGCCCACTACGCGGGAAAATTAAAAAAAACAAAGCCGAAAAGACAGGGTAATAGGAGCAATATTCACATTTTTAATAGTAGATTAGTAGGAGGAACACTAGGAATTGCAAGCAAGCTTTTTTAGCCATAGCAAGAACGTTAAGCAGCAAACACCTAATTTTGAATACTTGATCAAAAAAATTGGTGGTATTGCGATTCTTTTTCATGCACTGCGGGATACTGGCTTCAGATTTCGTCCGGCTGCTGTCACATGCGCGTCACCTGTTTTTCTCACTTATCTTTTATTGCGGTACTGTTAAACAGCCGCGTCGCGGAAAAATTCAAGGACACTTTGTAAATCACAAAGTGTGTTTGGCGAAAGCATCTGGCCATTCGACTGACTATGCCATGGTATCGGGGGAATCCGCATTCGTGGAGTGATTCTCTGAACCGCTTGCCGCCGTGAAGGCATCACCAGGCCGCTTGGGAGCCATCCGACTAATGGCCCGCTCACGCTAGCACCACGGCTGCTCGCCGTTTGCCGTTTGCCGTACTCAGGCCGCCGTGCGCAAACGGTTTCGTTCGCGCACGTCAGCCGTTCTTTACCGTTGGGAGAATAGGCCCAAAACTCATTTTCGCGCCGTTCTCCGGCAGCCCCAGAGCGACGTGGGCAATCAGCGACGGAGAAGATACAGCGGCGCGCCGCATCGTCTTCTTTCGGCTTTCCGTGTCCTCTGCGCCTGCCGCGGGACGCTTCGAAATGGTTGCTTCTCCCTCCGATGTTTTCACGCCAGAAGTGCGGATGTCGTCCATGTCGTTGCAAGGCATGGTTCCAGCAGTCAATACAGTGTTTTAGTTTGTCCGGTATTAAAAAAAAGCGTAGCTTAATACCAAATAACGTGTCCCAAAGCTGGCGTCAGGTCAAGCGGCGCCACCTATGGAGAATTTGAAACAACTAACAAACGCGTAATCTATGTCCTCCGAGATTTCGGAAGCGCCCATCTCGACTCTCCAAGCCTACAGCATCGATTATTTGAGTATGGTTCTCAAAAACGGGGCCGAATCGGCACAACTACATTGCTGTTCGAAGCTTAAGGACAAGAATCTTAAGCAAATGAAACGATCAGTTCGGAGCTTACAAGCTACAGAGCGCAGGGTGGCCACTTGATAGATTCGAGGTGGACGACAGCTGGCTTTGGCAGTGCGGCCATGTTTTTCGGAGGCTCGAATGCCTCGCCGGTGAAGCTTGCCGTGCACGTTGGACAGCTCTCGCGCGGACCGCGGCGGCCGACGTTCTACGGCAGAGCGCCGTCACGGCAGGCTTGCCGCTAGCGTGAACGGGCCATAACTCGACTGGACGCGGCGGCAACGTGCGCGCAAGGCGCTTTGGAAGGAGCAAGACGTAACTGTTGCTATGCGCCGCTGCGCCGTCACGTGATTGCTGAGAGAGTGTGACGGGGAGAGGCCACAGCTAGCACCGTTCCAGGGCACGGACGGCAGACGCCGCGAGTATGACATTAGAGGCTTTCGGTTAAAAAATATGGTGTCGATGCTGCGAGGTTGGTTATGAGCGAAAAAATGGCGCTGATTGCGCGAAGATTTACAGCGAGAGCTAAGATGAGGTCACAACAGCCGATTGTGGTGGCGAAAGTTGTCCGCCGCTGCCGGTGTCCGTAAAGGGGCTGATATACTGCGACGTAGCATGTGTGCGCGTGTGCGCGTGCCCGTTTGTGTAGACGCCACCAGGTGCCGCCATTGCGCCTTTTACTAGTAGAACGGCTGCTGTCTCGACCGCTGCGTTTGACGTTGTCCGCGTTTATAGGCGTTCCTTACGGGCCGGATTCTTTGATTGCTGCATAAAAAGACTGCATTTACTATAGTACAGTGTAAAGAAAGTTTGTGAAAACCACAACACAATAGTATCGACAACGTCGTCTCCTAGCGTTAACACCGCAGAACGGCGGGTTCATTGCAGTTCAGGAGCTAATCGCTAAGGAGCTAATCCATCGCGTTGCAGGAGCTAATCGCGGAAGCCACGGTCGGAATACATTACTTCATGTTATCGCTCCCAGAAGGCGACACCACACCGCCAACCCAGAGCACCGCGAAAGAAAGTGTGACATACAAAAGGCACGTTGGTAAATCCTCCAGAGTGTGTGATTTTGGCGCAGTGGATAGCGTGCCCGGCATCTCTTGTCACGGATCGAGGGGTCGTGGGTTCGACTACCAATGGTGGAACTCTTTTCTTTGCCATGTGACTGTGTGCTTTTTTCGACGTCATTTCCGTGACGGAAATATGTCACTGAAGTCTTGGTGGACCCCGGCTTAAAACACGTTATCCGGGATTGAGCGGAATTTGAACCCGGGCCCTCTGCGTGGCAGTCGAGTATCTCAACTGACAGCTACTCCGGTGCTCCGGTTTCGGCGCATTAAGCGTCAGAGGCCACTAACCCAGGCCGTCCTCCGCGCAGAAGGCTCTGAGAGCGTTCTTGCGTTTCTTGAGGACAACTGTTCTTAGAGGCAGATTTTCAGCAGCGTGGTCTACCGTATTATTCTTCTCTTTCTTTCTCCTTTTCCTTCTTCCACTTCTCTATTTTTTGTAACATCTCTTTTCTATCATCTTTTATTTCCCTTACTCCTGTGCCCCAGCACAGGGCAGCCAGCCTGCCTGAGAACTGGCTAACCTCCCTGTCCTTTCGTCTTTCTCTTCCTCCTCCTCCTGAAGACTGCTTCCGACGTTCCACAAATATATTCCAAGCCGAATGTGTCTACTTTTATTCCAGGCGAGGAACAGTGTCAGCAATATGTGTGGAGTGAATACATTGAGAAACCAGTACCAGATTGTGATACAGCGTACGCCTCGATTTGTAAAGAAGAAAAAGCACAGACTGTGTATGAATCAAGTTGCCAGGAATCATAAATACATACCTTCCTTTGTGTAAAGCCGGATCAATAATGCATTTTACTTCCCGAAAAATAAACTGACGCTATCTCATGGCGAAAGGCACCCGCCAATGTATTCAAGAATTTGTGAATTATTCACGAAGAACGTACACCCGCGTATTTTTTTAACCGAACAGCGCGAGTGTCGACCGCCGAGTCCACGAGCGCAGTGTAAAGGAGCGCAGCGGCGAAATGAACGAGAATACGCGCATGAACGCAGTGAACGGTCCACTACAGCTTTCCTAGCCAGGCTGTTAAGCGAAAACGACCCAGCCCTGCCTGCTTTTTTTGTCCTGTTTTTGGCTTGCCGTGGCAGATATCTTTGTTGCCTCAGGAAAGTGCTACGTGAACCACAGGAAAAAAAAATTGGAGGACGCTTGAGCTTCGCCATTAGGATTTGAACGCGAACACGCACACACACGCACGCACGCACACACAGACGCACACACACAAACACACGCACAAGGCATACCATAGTAAACGTAAGGTTTCCGCCCTCTTATAGAGCACTTTTATGACAAACCACTAAGTGTGTGTAACAGAATGTGCGCTCCAATGTATGTGCCCTTTGTAATGGGTGGTATGCTTTAAAGCAGCAGCTATTACGCGCGTGATACTTTTTCGAAGTTGCGATGCACCCACTACGTCGGGATGGAATCCCGGCCGCGGCGGCCGCATTTTTGATAGAGGCGAAAATGCTTGAGGCCCGTTCACTCAGATTTAGGTGCATGTCAAAGAACACCAGGCGGAAAAATTTCCCGAGCCCTCCACTACGGCGTCTCTCATAGTCAAATCGTGGTTTTGGGACCTTAAATCCCACGATTATTATTATTATTATTATTATTATTACCCACTACGTGTTCACAAGGAAATACGCGCAGTAATGTGTGTGCCTTTTGTATTGGGTGGCCGGCTTGTCACGTGGTCGTGACGTCGACGAAGACAACAGTCAGCACGTCCGAGATGAAACTGCTTATTTGGCCGAACTTGTGGCCGAGATACTGAAAGTCAAACTACAGCAATACACTGATAGCGGTGAACCGGGCGTCGACCGTCGATGAATTGACAAGCGGTCAAGCGCGTCGGCTTTTATACAGGCGCTATCGAACTTTCCAGCAATACCACTGGTAGCGGCGTTATCTGCTTCGCGGACAGCGTCGAGCGTTGATAACCGTCCCTGCCGGTCAAACCCGAATACATCAAAACAAGACAAGAAGTGGGCGTGGCACCACCAACTCGTTACGCAATTCACATGGTGCAATGGCGATAGCAATGTCCGCTGGCACCACGTTTTACTGCGATATTACATCTGGTACTGTGACGCCTGTACACAGGAGGCGTATGTTTGTGGACCATCAAAGTAACTTCCAGTGCAGTTCGAAGCATTGGCGTGGCTCTGTGGCAGAACACCTGCTTGCCACGCCTAACATAATTTGTTTTATTATTTGTATCCAATGATGATTTTTCGCTCATAAACCAACGACGCCAACCCTCACACCAGGACTCATGTGGCACGGGTCCTTTACCGCTATCGCGTTAAAATAAAAAGAAACAATGCTGATACGCAAGTATATTCAGCGGGGCTATATCAGAGCCCATCCATCTCACACGCGCAACCACTTCACATTTTCTTTATAACTTGATGGCAGCGTTTAGAAAAGAAAAAATTACACCATCTCCCAATAAAGGGAACCATGCGGGGATGTGAAGCAGCGCTGGGTGTTCCATTGTGTTTCTATTGCTGTTCCATTTGTATGTTTCCGTGTATGTTTCATTTGTGTGTGGAGTTACGTATATGTTGTGTACCGCTTATGTTACCCTCCCATCTCGATGTTTCCGTTGCGCTTCGGCTTCGCGTTGCCTCGTAGCTTCGAGATTCGCTTGCCGGCATTGCCGTTTACGTTCAGCTTCGCGAGGGTCCATAGCGCCGTTGCGTAGGAGAGTGCAATGGGAGCGAGCAAACGCCGCACTATATACAAGCGCACAGCTGTGGCAGAGAGAGAGAAACGGGAGAGGAGAAACGAAGGGGAGGCAGCGCTCACGCCATCTCCTCCACCCCACCTTCTCCCACCTCCTCGCGTAAGCGCAAGGAGAGGGCGGAGAGTTGCGCATGCGCAGTGAGGAGCGGGCGCGTGAGGGAAGGACGGACACAGCCTTGAGCAAAAGTTGCTTCGCATCTAAAAAAATCTTTGACCATTACGATACTGCCTATTGCGAATTCTGAGTGCAGCTTCGTGTTGGGGCAACGCCAACTGTGTTTGAAGTTTTGGCTATCCGCAGTCGTAGCAATGCAAGACTCGTTACATATTGCCGCAGAAACTGGCAGCGTTGATCTCTGTGAGAAACTGGCAGCGTTGATCTCTGTGAGATCGCGCAGCGATCTCAGAGAGATCAACGCAGAGAGATCTCAGAGAGCAACGCAGCGAGCGCGGAGGATGCGTTGCAGATGCGTGCTCTAGTCCCCCCCCCCCCCCCCACCCTCGCCTCGCGAGGCGGACGCAGGCAGCGTCTGCTAGCGAGTTTCTTGATTGAAAAAAACCGACTGCTCGCGCTGCACAACAGTTCAATGACCACCCCGTATATATAGGCACTGGATTTTGACCTCCAAGGTAGCCCTATCGAAAATTCTCATATGACACATATGCCTCGTATCCAATAATCTCGTATGAACACATATGAATCATTTGTGTTCTCGTATGATCATACGAGATTATTGGATATGTGTCATACGTGTCATATGAGATTTTTCGATAGGGAGTGCCTGTGTGAGATTTCTCCTGTGCGTGATTAAACAATAAACATTCAGAGCGTACATGTAAAAATAAAGTTAGCTGCAAATCGCCATGACTCTCATCGACCCTTTAGTATAAACGCGCCCGATCTCACGTCGTTGATGATGTACTGGGCAGAATTCACGGAAGATTCACATATGGCACGTGTCATTTGTGGAAGGGAATCGTTCGATTTAGTGCGGCGACGTACGCTAGGGCATAGAGTTTCCTACAATACTTACTAGAGGGAACTCTGGCGCTAGTGTCTATGGGAGCTGCAACGCATGACGCTTCAGCCAGCATGGGAATGATGGGTAGTACACAAATTTGTCTAAACTTCGTACTTTCGGCTCCGTTTGGCTCCGCGTCGGCTGCATCCGCTTTGTCGCAAAACGAAGTTCAGCAAAAGTCAGCAGTTTCACTTCGCTACTTTAACTTCTTTAGGCTCAGCAATTCAAATCTGGTCACGAAGTTCATAGCGATCCATTCTTTTATCCGAAAGAAATCCAAAACACAGCAATAAACAAAGCTACAAGTACGTTTGAAGCCGCAAGCACGAAGACTAGGCAAATTTGTGTACTACCCATCATTCCCATGGTAGCTGAACGATCGCAGCGCCAGAGTCCCCTCTAGTTAATTTTAGGAAACTCTATGCGCTAGGGGGACCGTTGTAATAAAATCCGCTCGCTGTTTGCGCGCTTTCACTTTCGCTCGGAGTATTCACGGTTTACCGATGATTCCCTCCGAAGCTTCGCCCCACTCATCATCATTCACCCCGTGGATATGCTGTGGATTTTTTTTCGTGCCTGATTCTTTCTATATCTTTCTATGTCTTTCTCTGTCCTTTTCTATCTCTATTTCTCTCTCTCTCTCTCTCTGTGTTTTTCTGACTTTTTCTATCCCTTTCTTATTAGCTTTCTGTTTTTCCTATCCTTTTTTTTCTATCTCTTTCGCTCCATAGTTTTCTTTGTCTTCCTGTGTTTTTATGTGTTGATTCCCTTTATTTCTCTCTATTTTTTATCCTCTTTATTTTTATTGCTTTCTTGCTCTTTCTAAGTTTCTCTCTATTTTTATTTCTCTCTCTCTCTCTTTTTCACGTGTTCCTTTTCGTTTGACACTCGCACGTGCTGTACACGCTAGTGGGGCTTGCCCAATTCCTGTGGCACATACCCGTTCGATTTGTTACGCCACCGACGCCGACGACGACGTTGCTCAACGCATGAACGGGCGCCTAAGAGTTGTGCTCTAAAAAAGATTACTATATCGGTGCTCAAAAGAAGCGGGGGGTGGTGTCCGGGTCCCGGGACAGCCTAGCAGTAGACAGCTGCACAGAACTGCTCATCGCGCATACGCACGTATTCTCGTTGATTGCGCCGCTGTGCTCCGCTATACGGCGGCTGCACACAAAAATCATAATAAAAAAAATGTCGTTCTTGTGTAGCGATTGGTGTAGTTCTAAATCATGCGCTCAATGCAGCTGCACTACTGTGAAACTTCAGGAAGTGCGTTGCACGGTCATCCACCATTTATGAAACCCTCGATGACGTCGATGTTTCATGTAAGCATATAGAGTTTTCACGGAACGAATAAAATCTTGTCAGGGAGATTCGCAAAGTCAATGTGCTGCATGCGCGCTACATTTTGCTGTGCTCTATCGTCTTCCTGCTTGTTAAGCAGTTGAGAATGGTGTCGTTCATCGAGTTCCGTCAGGTCGATTCCCCCTTCACATGTAGCAACGAATATGCTGCAGAAGCGCAGGTGGGAGGAGCAAACGCGCCTGGGGAGCAATCGCGGAAACATGCGGCGCGTGTGCGCCGCATGTTTCGGAAGCGTTTTCACCGACCTCAACCTAATTATTGCAATGACTGCTTGATGCTTCCTGTCAATTATATTATATTAGAGGCCCGTTTACTCTAACCAGGTTTTAAGCATTGCCACGCTTGTTTTAGGCCTGTATTGACCACTTGATTGTCACCGCGATCATGCCACATGACATATACGGAGGACAAGCCAGGCCCGTAAAAGGTTACGCACCCAAAAAACTTTAAGCAGAGTCTGCACTGAATAACGAGTCTCAACCGAGAAAATACCGCTACATGTAGGGGTCTACCGTGTCTGTAAGTTAGAGCTCGTTAATTCAGATTTCGGGGGACGGGGAAAAATTGTTCGAATTAACCCAATACCAATGTTACCAAAAAATAACAAAGAAATGTTTATTTTATTAATGCACTTTTATTTTCTTGATCAATGCGTAAATTCATTATTTCTTTTTGCATAGGAGGAGTGTAAAAGCCGCAGCTTTCGTCATTCGCGACTTCGTTCACAGCGTCATCGCAGCTGAAGACCCCGTTTCTTAATTAAGCTGAAACGTGCTCTGAAATAATCCCATATTACATACCGCCACCACCAACGCCACCACGCGCACGTCATTATATGTTTTTCGCCGAAAAAAAATGTCCGGCAACTGATTGGTCGTCCCCACGAGGTACCAACAGTTTTGTGCCGTCAAGCTGGCTGCGGGTAAAGCTTTTCATCTTGAACACCTTGCACCATGTGTGAGTTTTGTGTCATTGCGCGCATTGTCCCAAGTGAAAACAAAGCAACTGAGTGCCAGATCAGCTGTGGACGAAAGCGTGATCACTAACGATATATCATAGCCTGCACGTTGTACAAAATGTGCGCGCACAGCCCAAGCGCTTAGTCGAAACAAAACGGCTAGACCCCGCGAGTGCTGCTGAACAAACCTGGCTCGCTAATAATCTGGTTGCTTCTAGGTTGGGTTGTTTGTAGGAATTAGCTGGGTGATGAGGGTTGCTTCTAGGTCGTTGCTAAGTTTTAGTTAGGAGATACTAGGCCGTTTCTACGTTGATTCTCAGCGCAGAGAGCTTCGAGTTAAACCACAGACAGTCACAAACACGACGCGGATGTCCAAACTCCAATGACAGTAACTCGCGCAGTGGCGGCGGTTGCAACTGTGAACAAGCTCGTTTCTTAGCCTCCCCTGTTCCCTGTATAGATATCGTAAGCGCAGATCTAGTGTCACTTCACCCCGAGCTGGTCTACAGTGCATGCTCCAGCGTAATCAAGCCTGATCACAGGCTACTGTGCGGCGAAACGGCAGTGCGGTCTTCTTCCGCCCCTACAAAGAAGTCGTCTTTTCTGGAGCGTTAAAAGTAGTGGCGGCGGTTGAAACTGTGAGCGAGCTCGTTTCTTAGCCTCTCCTGTTCTCTGTACAGGTGGGAGTCGGTAATGTACTTTTTTAAGCATTGTATATTGCAACTGCCACCACTGCGAAAGTGTTGGTCTTTCATTTATCATGCCCTCAAATGTTCAGCTCGCGAAACCTCTTGACGCGCTGGAATACGACTATTCAGAGGAATCTGCCTAGCGTAGTCGAACAAGTTCTTTCGAGCGTTAAATTGAAGGTATCCATAGAACTTCGAGTGCTCACTGAAGCTTTTAAGAATGATATGAACGAATTGCAGGTGAGCCTGGCGCACTTAAATGAAACAATTGAGTATCTGAAATCTGGCAACGAAAAACTGAAAATTACGAACTCTGTTCTAACAAATCAAAACGCAGCTACAGAAACGGGAGTTCATGAGTCGGAGCAATACACTCGCAAGAACGACGTTGAACTGAGGGGGGTGCCCTGTACTCAAGGCGAACACTGCGTGGGAGTTCTTCAGGCCGTTGGTAATTAAATTCACTGCCCTGTGTCGAAGGACGACATATACATTGCTAATCGAGTTCGCTCTGCTTCTGATGCGAAAAAACGCCAGGCCTGCGCTGAAACCGCAGCACAGTCACAGCGAAAGCTGGAAGAGTGGCATTTCTAGAGCCCGTTGTAAGCTCTCTTGGGGCTACTAATACAAGTACACTAGCAAGGCACCCACTACGCCATAAATCACAATTTTTGTGAAGTTGGTAAGCACCTACTAAGCCATTATTCGTCATTCTGCGGAGAAGGGAGGCACCAGCTATACGTCTGTAAGGCATTATGTGCACTTTGTTGACGCGACGACTGATGACGATGAAGAATTATGGCTCAGACCTATGTAATAGGTTGGAAGCTTTAAACGGCCCACCAGTTATGTAATTTGCATTGGGTGACGGCCGGTCGCTATTTCTCTCTCCCGTCATGCTGTATAACATACGTTGAGAGACGGAGGGGGGGGGGACGAAGAACTTTACTGAGACCCCGAGGAAATGGATCATGCGCTTATGGGCTTCCTTGGCAACCAATACAAGTGCACTTGCGAGGAACCCACTACGCTATAAATCATTGTAATTTTACTGAGACCCCGAGGAAATGGATCAGGCGCTTATGGGCTTCCTTGGGAACCAATACAAGTGCACATGCGAGGAACCCACTACGCTCTAAATCATTGTAATTTTACTGAGACCCCGAGGAAATGGATCAGGCGCTTATGGGCTTCCTTGGCAACCAATACAAAGGCACTTGCGAGGAACCCACTACGCTATAAATCATTGTAATTTTGAGAAGTAGGGCAGGAGGCACTGTGCCATTTTTCGTCATTCTACGCAGAGCCGTGGTACCTGCTAAACGCATGTAAGGCATTATGCGCACTTTGTTGATGCTGTGCCTGATGACGACGAAGACTTATGGCAGAACCCTTTGTAATGGGTTGGAAGCAATCAACAACCTACTCATTGCGCAATTCGCATTGTGTGACGCCTGGTTACAGAATTCGCGTTGTGCGACGCTTGGTGCTTATTTTACTCTTCTACCACGCTATATTGCATATGCTAATGTGGTTCCTTCCCGACATGAAGCCTGTATAGGACCTTTTTGCAAAGCAGTTTCAAGTACCGGCATGGCTCAGAGGTTGAATACTGGGCTCCCACGTAGAGGGCCCAGGTTCGAACCTCGTTCCATCATGGAATTTTTTTCTTATTTCGTTTTTTTCTTATTTCGAGCGATACTGGTTACGGACACCGGCGGCGGCGGCGGCGGACAACTACGGCGCCAATAACGGCCGTGAAATGATCTCATAACAGCTTTCGCTGTAAAATTTGATTGCAAGGTTCACTTCGAGGGCTAAGAAAGCAGAATTCGTCAGCAAGGCACGTGAGGCGGGCCGTCAGACTCACGACCAGGCCCGTCGCCAGGCATTTTTTCGGGGGGGGGGGGATAAAACACCATGTGTCATCAAAATTCCGCGGGGGGGGGCTGCCCCCCCCCTGGCTACGGGCCTGCTCACGACATTGGCTTCCGTGGTGCAGCGTCAAGGCCAATATATGTCAACGACCATCTGACGAAGGAAAACAAAAACACTGTTTGCGAAGGCTCTGTTGCTGGCAGTTCCTGGCAGAAAAACGTTGGCAGTTCCTATGGAGAGATGGCTGCATATGCAGGGCAAGGGAGAACGCAGACAGCAGGGTTTTTCGCATCAGAGACGAGGATGATCTGAAAAGTTTCACTAACCAAGCGTAATAGCATTTGTTTGCTCTTTCAAGATGAGTTACATTGAATCAACAGAACTAGTATCCTTATTGTCAAATGCATGCTGCTATCCATTTTAATGCGAGAAGTCTACAAATACACAACGATGAATTTCATCTGCTTTTATCAGCGTTTCCTGTTCCATTTTCACTGGAGTGTGTCACGGAAACATGGCTAAAAGATAAAGATAAAAACTTGTTTTCATTTCCATTGTAAACTTCAGAATACTGTTATCGCGTGTCATCCAGCTGTGATGGTGCTGCTATCTTCATTTCCCGAGATATTGTGTATATACTCAGACTAGACTTAAACCCCGACCTGCCAGACTGTCAGACAGTGTGGATTGAAATAAATAAGTCATCGTTTGATACCGGTGAAAATGCACCATATTTGGCTTCATTTACTGGTCACCAACTTCCAGCACGACCACATTTCGCCATGGTCTTGACAATATACTGCATACTGTTTCGAATGAAATCAAGAATATCGTCGTAATGGGAGATATCAACATCAATATTCTGGATAAATATAGTTGTTATAACAGAGAGTACGTTAACATATGTCATTGGTACGGTGTCGAGTCATTGCTACAACTATCCACTAGAAATGCCACTAGCTCAAGCACTCTCATTGATCATGCGCTAACAAACCTGCTTCATCCTCTTGAGGTTTTATTGTTAGAAGCAATATAACAGATCACTTTTCAATCGTACTGCGTTATCAACGCCTCAATCATGCCATTGCAACAAAGTACACAACATCAATATTTGATAAAGATCACTTCAAAGAGTTAGCCACCAGATCATACTGGTCACGCGTTACATCGTTGAATGATGCTGAGGCCTCTTATAATAAACTTTTAGACATAATCAGCGAATCTATATCCTCATCAACAACAGTGGTTAAGTGCCGCAAACGGTTTGCTTCTCCCTCATATCCCTTGCTTGCAACAGTATTATTGGAAAGCATGCGTAAAAAAGAAAACCTATATCGTAAATGCAAAAATCGGCCATTTAACCAATCACTTAAGGTTCTCTTGAAGAAGTTTGCACTTTTCTAACACATCTGCTTAGAATAGCAAGAAAAACTTACTATGAAAATTTCATAAAACTGGGAATGATTCCCGAAAACAATGACAGATGCCTAATGCGTTTCCGAATAAAAACGCTACTATGAATAGGACCACGAAAATTCAAGAAAAAGGCCGCCTACTTCATAATGCAACCGATATGCCATGCGCGTGTTCAGCAACTTGTTTGCTACTATTCCAGATACCCCAGGCGTTAACGACACTCGCATATCACGCCAGACGTCACATTCATTCTGTCTTTTCCCAACTGACCCGATCGAAGTTCGTGATGCGATCATGAATCTTAAGAATTGTTGCCGTGGTTTAGATTGCATATGCTGCCATCATATCAAGAACATTGTTGACAATATAAGCGAAGGGTTCAGTCACATCATGAATTGAATTTTTAAAACGTCAGTGTTTCCTAGTTACGTGAAAACATCAAAAGTAATTCCAGTGTATAAAAAGGAAACACCACCTGATTAGCAAACTACAGGCCTATATATAAATTGCCGTGTTTTAGTTAAGCTGTTGAAAAACTGATTGAACAATGCATTTCCAAATATTTGGATAAGTATAAACTATTAACGCCAAGACAGTTTGGTTTTCATACCGGATATTCCACTAACTTCGCTTTATTCGCACTTAGTGACAATAGCAAAGCAGAAATTGACCGGGGCAGATCCGTGGGATCTGTTTTTATCGATTACTCAAAAGCATTCGATTCCCTAAATCACAGCATTATCTTTTCTAAACTCGACGCTTACAGCATAACAGGTCCGTCTTTGGCGCTTCTGCGCAGTTACCTACACGATCGATAGCATTTCGATTTCAGGAGTACTGTCTGACACAAAAATATAATAATAATAATAATATCTGGGGTTTAACGTCCCAAAACCACGATATGACTATGAGAGACGCCGTTGTGGAGGGCTCCGGAAATTTCGACCACCTGGGGTTCTTTAACGTGCACCTAAATCTAAGTACACGGGCCTCAAACAGTTTGGCCTCCACCGAAAATGCAGCCGCCGCGGCCGGGATTCGATCCCGCGACCGTCGGGTCAGCAGTCGAGCGCCATAACCACTAGACCACCGTGGCGGGGCGACACAAAGATAATTAACACTGGTGTAGCACAGGCGTCCAAACTCGGACCCCGGTTATTCCTCGTGTATATCAATAATTTGCCGAGCTCCCTCACTTCCACAGCATGTCTTGTGCACGCGGATGATGCCACTGTTTACACTTCCAATAACAACATAAACGCACTAACAGCAGATTGAACACTGAACAAAACAGTATGAACCGTTGGTGTAAAAAAAAAAGTTGCTCATGAACACACAGCCGAGAAAATTTATGGTTTTTAGTTCCACACAATAAAAATCTATCGAATATTTTTCAATTGCACATAGGATCCCGCCCCATACCTGTATCTAACGAATATTCATTTCTAGGTATTCAAGTTGATTCATTTTTGAAATTTAACATTCACATCACCGTGTTAAAAGAGATCGCTTAGGGCATCATGGTGTTTTTAAAGGCTAGACACTACTTCCAAAGGCACACTCTTTTCACATTATACTATGCATTGATCTTCAGTCATATAAATTATTGTATAACATCATGGCGCCTCACATATCACTGTCATATAGCCCCATTGCAACACATGGAAAATAATGCTCTTCGTATCACCATTTGGGCTCCGTATAACGGTCACGTTACCCCCATTTTCACCGAGTTAAATCTACTCACAATAAGTAAGCTTATCTCCTACATTCACGGCATCCTCATTTATCGCATGCTTAAGAATAAACAATTACATTATGTCATTGGTCGACACAGTCTTGCTAATCCAAATAATAATAGGTTCTCTTCACAAAATACTATTTTACGCACGAGGTCACGAAGCAACTACGGAAAACTAACTGTTGGTTTTGCGAGCGTGACGCTATCGAATGATCTACCAGTTCACGTAAAATTTCCGCCTACACAGTCATCATACCAATGATCAATAAAAGCCTTATATGATTTGTTTTTAAACTCTATCTGTTCTTTATTTTTTGTAATCTTATTTTTTTGTCATTATTTCTTTGTAAACTCTATCAGTCTATTTTTTGTCGTTCGTGTTATGTAATGAAATATTGTGCTACCATAAGGTCCATTATAATTGGAATGTAAGGAATATGCAACTTTTGTATATTTTACTGTTTTCAACCGACGCATATCTTGTTTTGTTGTGTAATTAATAACAAGAGATCCCGCAACAGTTTTTAGGTGCGGGGCCTCTTCCTGTATAATTTATTCTGTTATGTAATACTTTGAAAAACAATATACTAGAACGTGAACTTGAAACCAAGCGTTCGCTCCTATCAGAACTACGGGCGTATGCCTTCCATCGCTTCGGTGTCTTCTGGCAGCCGCCGTTGCCTTTCCCGTTTCTTATTGTTAGGCTAACTGTTGCCTTCTGCCTATTTAGTGGACCAGTGGTGAGTAGTGGGATTTTCCCAATTTCTGTGGCACATACCCGTTTATTATAGTTTTCTGATAGGCACATTTCTGTCGCACATACCTGTTTGTTGGGATAACTCTTGCCTTCATCATTTTTAGTGGACCAGTGGTGAGTGGTGGGATTTACTCAATTTCTATCACATATCTGAGAGGCCACACAGGAGAGGCCACACATATTACGGCTGCCTTAAACAGTTTCGCTGTTAAAGGGAAACGTAACAAGTCTGCCGCAGCCGTTGAAGCCTTGGTCGCCAACAACGTGATTTTGAAGGGTGACCACGCCCTTGTGAAGGCCCGCGGCCATTTCGATTGTTCGCGCTCACAGTTTTCGCTCCTTTGCGTGCCGCATATTTTATTTTTATTTTATTTATTTAGTACATACTGCCAATCCCTTCAGGGATTATTGCAGGAAGGACACAAACTATAAATATACAAAGGAAAATACAAAGGAAAAAATCATGCAGTGTAACATAACTGGTTTTTCTCTTTTTTTTGTGCGTGAATGGTAATGAAAAGATCGATAAGAATATTCACATATGCGAAATAGCTATACACAACTGTGAAATCCAACTGTACAATGCTGACACATCATATCATATCAATATAATTGCGATTATACAATCATAGACACTCACAGCCACGTAAGCTTTACAAAACAAAAACACTCTAATGATAGTAAGTGGAATGTGGGTATCGGGATAAATACTAATCTAATAGTAATATACATCACTAAGGAAAGGTGCGAAATATATGTAGTTTTATGTTTGTGCATCATGTAAGTAATTTTCAAGTAGTGATAGAAAGGTAGTTAGGGAGGAGGTATTGGTAATAGCGGAAGGTAAGCCGTTCCACTGTCGTATGGCTAGCGGGAAGAAAGAGTATTTAAAACAATTTGTACGAAAGCGATATTCATTTAGGGTGTATGAGTGCTTTAGTCGAGTTATTCTTGTATCTGAAATAGAGATGTACTTAGAACTATCAACATTTAACTTGTTATGAATTAATTGATGAAGCAGTTTCAATCGGGCGAGCGCAGCGCGGTTTTCAATTGTGAGTAATCCAGCCGATTTGATTAAAGCACTTGGAGAGTCTGTGAGTTGATATTTATTGAATATGAATCTTATTGCTTTTCTTTGCACTCCCTCTATAATGGTAATTAATTTATTAGTCGATGGAAACCATGCCGGGGTAGCGTATTCTAATACTGATCTAACGAGTGTATTATAAGCTAGTAATTTAGTCTCACGGGGCGCTTGACGAAGGCGTCGCTTAAGAAAAAAGAGCCGCTTAAGTGCCGTTGAGGTAATATTATTGACATGGCAATCCCATCTAAGGTCAGACGTTATCGTTAGTCCAAGGTACTTGTGCTGCGAGACTACTGTTACCGGGTCATCGTTTATGGCATAAGGAAACTCCTGTACGTGTTGTTTTCTTGTTATTCGCAAAAGAACTGTTTTTTTAACATTAAGGCTCATTTGCCAGTTAGCACACCATGCGGAAACTGTCATCAATGCATTATTTAAGGTTTCATGGTCGACTGGAGAAGTAATTTCTTTGTAGAGTATACAGTCGTCAGCAAAAAGTCTTATGTTGACAGGGATGTCGGTGGGTAAATCATTGATGAAGATGAGAAATAGTGCTGGAGCCAAAACGCTACCTTGAGGAACTCCGGAGGTGACATGAGTAAGTTTAGAACTGGTGTGGTTAATTTGCACATATTGCGTCCGGTTAGATAGGTAGTTCTTTATCCATCCACTAACGGGCCCCTTGCCTAATGTGTGTTCAAATTTTAGTATTAGTTTTTGATGTGATACGCGATCAAAGGCCTTTGAAAAATCAAGAAAAATAAGGTCTGTCTGGTTTTGTTGATCAATACTACCCGAGATGTCATGTATAAGTTCAACAAGTTGAGTGACTGTGGATGATCCCTGTCGGAACCCATGCTGCGCTGGCGATAGAATGCTATTCTGCTCGAGGTAAGTATTTATATGTTTGAGGATGATGTGCTCAAGTAGTTTGCATGAAGTGCTAGTAAGGGAGATGGGCCTAAAGTTAGAAGGTTCGGTTTTATTTCCTGACTTGTGAACTGGGATAATTTTTGCGATCTTCCAATCACTTGGTAGAGCACAAGTTGCTAAAGATTTTTGATAGATGATTGTTAGATAATGGGATATTTGCTCAGCATATCTTTTAAGAAAGGCGTTTGGAATTTTGTCTGGTCCGGGGCTTTTTTGCTGTCTAGTTTCAGTAGCAGGTTAAACACACCGCTTCTGGTTATGTTCAGAGGTGCTATAGCAGAACCCGGTCAGAAAAATCTGCAACCATTCTGAAATACACCAGTAGACAGCTCATTGTTTGAGTGGTATGGGTGGTGCCTATCTGTTTCTTTCTTAAACTATAAAGAGGCGCGAAAACTATTTTGCCTGTCTGCAAGAAGAAGCGCCGCAGTGGTCGCCCTGAGCTTTATGCTTCCCAGATAGAGAAAATGTTAATTATGCGGCTTTCGTGCGCATAGTTCGAGAGAAACAGATAAGCACAAAACACTACGCGCAAAAGTAAGGCGATGCGCGGGCACAAGTGAGATGACTTGCAGCTTTTCACGGAAACATACGGCCGCGGCGCGCCGTTATTCAAATTTCGTCACTCCCATGTGACGGGTAGTTCCGCTCTGGCGTAGCACAGGAGTCGCCCTTTGTGCGCGCCGGGCGCGATTGGTTTCGATTGCGACCTTGAAATTCGATGATGAATATCTGGAACTACGCGGAACTTTCGTGATTTCTACAAAAAATATGTATGCCGTAAATTGGCACGCGCTATAGCCTTGTACTATAAACACCTGCCCTCAAGTCAATAATTAAAATGTTAACGAGTTTTTGTTAACTAGTAGCAACAGTGTCATTTTAACTGCCACAAAGTATTTCCAGCTAGTGTGGCTGAGGTCATATCATTCATGGTTCGCTGGGAATCTAAGGACGTTGAGAATCTAAGGGCACTTTACAGAAGCAACAATAAAGAGTCATAAACAGGCTTCGACTTTCTTTACACCTTCCAAACAGACTCGTCAATTCGCGCACAAGGCCGCAACAATAGCAATTTGCGAATATCACAGCGGTGCGCTCCGTGTAGACGCTCCCTTTTGTACAAAAATTCCCGAGCCCCTCTTCAGCGCTTGACCAGTCCTTTTCGCCTGCGCAGTAACGTAATCAGGCCTATGGGCAGCATGACGCGGCACTGACTTCGTTGATTGCTCCTTTGCTTCATGATACAGCTCTTTGGCCCATGGTGATGTGCTTTTGGCAGGTTTGACTGCGCAGTTCGCATTTTCCTTTTCTGTGCTTCCCGCTGCCGTTTCGACAGAGCCCCGAGACTACCGGCAGCATCGGTATTGACAAAACGAAAGATGCCGAGATCAAGAGGCATCTGGTGAATTTACCGCTAGGAGATGGCGCATGCGCCGTGACATATTCGTTTACCTCCCACCGCGCTTCCTCACTGCGCCACCCTGGCACAAGCGACACGTAGAGGAAGCCCTGCTCGTTCGTTAACTGTGCGCCGATGACGTAATCGCTGGCGTCGCGTTAAGTTGCCGAAGGGGGCGTAGTCACGACAAAGGGCTGCGCCTACCCCCATTCGCTGCCGAAAAGAAGGCCGAGCAAGAAACCAAAACCAGCCTAAGAGGGTTGTTCTACACCCTGTAACTTCGTTGTTACAGCACTTATTCGCCAAATTTATGTGGGAGCGTGTTCACAACGTACAAATTTACAGTAATCTCTCCATCACGAATTTTGGACTGCGAGTGCACTGTGTGTGTGATGTGATATGTGTCTATCCTTCTCTCTCTCTCTTTTACTCCTCTATTCCCCCTCCCAATGTGTAGGGTAGCAAAGTGGACGCATAGTCTAGTTAACCTCCCTGCCTTTCCTACATTCCTTCTCCCCCTCTCTCTCTCTTGGACTGCGAGGTTGCATACTGGCCCTTCTGATATGACCGTCGCAGGTGAACCAGCTGCGAAAAGGGTCCGAATCGTTAGAGTTGATTCTCGATTTTCAAACAATGACCTGGCCGAATCAAGCAAAGAAATTTGCGCACGGCGCAACTTCTTCTCAGAGTTCAGGTGTCGAATATGAAGGGCCTCTGGAACGTCTGCAGCAAGGTATCGGTGCCTTCACATGATTACCTAGGAAAGATTGACGACTCCCTGTGCTGCTGCATCAAGACTCTCGCTTGTGACACAGCTGTCGTCATTGCACCTGCTGTTCTCGTCGTCGTGGCTTTTGTTTTGTCAGGTAGGGGTCTGAATTGCGGTGGTAGTCCTTGCTACTTGCGGCTAGCTCGCTGATCTAAGCGGGCTTTGGCGTCTTGACGTTGCGGGCGATGTTGACGGCCTTTCGTAGGCCTCCGGAACATGAAAGAACCGGCAGCTCCACAAGATGTCGCGTGGTAGTGGCGATGAAGGAGGCAGTCACGCTCGTAGAGATGAAACTGTTATTGGGTGAACCAGTGCTCAGAAAGCTAGGTAACTCAACGCACAAGCAATGTAGTCTGTACTCTTATAGTTGCGATAACGGCCGTCGGCCGTCGGTAATGTGGTCGTCGGCGTAACGCGTTATCTTTTACACGTAAATATTAGAAAATTCCAGCGTTATCACTGGAACTGTCGTTTGCTCCAGAATAAACTGGACTATTCGTGGCACGCGCTCAATAGTATCGGAACCGTCTAAACAACCGAGGAGCTTCCCAAACATTGCAGGACAGCCTACACCGAGCGGTGGTAAGCTTTTCTGGGTGCAGCCCCTTTCCATAATAACAGATAAGCGCACGTTGCAATGTTGCGATGGCAACCTTCTTGTTCACTGTGGGACACAGGGAAAAGACCAGCTTATCTACGGCGATACAAACCAAAGGTGCATAAGGGACGTCCAAGGTGAAGGAGACGACTAGGAAGAAGGCAGAGCTTCTGTCGATGTTCACAAAGGTCCCAAAAAAATGCGTACTGGAGCACATATGAATAAGCGTCAGTCCAATAAGATTGGCGGCGTGCACCGTCGTACGCGGTGAAGTTGAGCAACGATATTCGTCACAACTGCTCCAGAATCACATGTAGGAGCCTCAGGCAACAAAGTGCGACGGTGCAAGATTCTGTCGCGGAAAAAAAGCACGCTGAGGTCGGGATCAACAGCATTAAGTTGTCGCGATGTAAGGGGCCAGACTTGTAGAATACAAAATAGAAGTGCTCTAACAGTCGCACAGTCCAGTGACCAACGCAGCGCATTGAATTCATCAGTAATGAAAGCCAGGAACAGGCATTGTGGTCATTCACGATCTAGAACTGTTGGCCGTAAAGGCAGCCTCGAAATTTCGCTATAGCCACTACAAGACCGCGACACGCCATCTCAGTAATATAGTAGTTTTGCACGGACTCTCTAAAGGAGAAAGCACGCGTGTGCTATCCCGCTGTCGTGTCCCTGGTGTTGTGGTGCCATAGCACTACCTACGCCATGACCACGTGCATCGGTGCAGGCCACCGGAAGGTGAGTCATCGAGAGAAAGAGAGAAGAGGGAGAAAGAAAAGACAGGGGTGTTAACCAGAAGCAGTCTCCGGTTTGCTACCCTGCAAACGAAGTGATCGAAGTGATCAATAATAGGCAGGGACGTAAGCAGGGTGATCAGAGTGCTAAAGCTTCTGAAAGTCCACGGAATAAACAAATGCCTTTCTTAAAGACCGGTAGATGGTGGGGATATAGCTGGAATTATCTAACAAAAAATGTCAGTTTCACCGCATGCGCGAAGGAAGAAATGCGATATCAACAAATTGGAATGTCGCTCGGAGAACCGCAAGCCGCTAAAAACTTGCTGCACACTGCTCAAAGCATAAAGGACGCACAAAAGGAACGCACACAGGGCGATCGCGAACTAACAATTGTCGCAGCTCACAACTTGCAGCGCGCTGCTCACCAAACAGGGCGCACGAAAAGAACGCACAGGTGTTCGCAATGCCCAAAACTGTAGAAGGATTGAAAGCTGGACTAGTTGGTGACAGTGCTTGAACATTTTTGAAACAGCGCTGCGATGTCAAGGACGAAGAGAAAAGAACCACAAACCACAGTGCTTACTCGCGACGGAACGTTTATTAAAAGCATGTCAAAGAAGACCAGGAAGAAAAAGTCTACACTCCCCTTACACCCATGTGACATCATTTGAGCAAACAAAAGCCGCAATCGAAAGAGCAAGCCAGCATTGCCTCTTGAAACGGAAAAACCGGAAACAGACCATTTGTACTCTCCAAGATAAGGAATTTTAAGATACTGTACTACCTAGGAAAAAAATTCGCAGCGTATCTGCGTGCTAGACTGCAAATGTCGTCGAAAGACGATAGTCTTGTGCCGGCCGTACTTCACGAGTCCTCCTCCTATATGTTGAACCGCCGCATCTGGCTCATAGCGTCGCATTTTCAGCGCAGCCTAAGAAACATTAAGTTCTTTAGAATTACTTATCTGTGTATTTTCTAGTAAAGGAACACACCACCTAATTACGTATTGTTGTTGCGCCTCATATATGCGTAATATTTGCTTTTTGATCGATAATGTTCACAAGCACGAACGGCCGTACCAGTTCAAGATGGCTGGGCGTTCAGAAAGTGGTTAAACTTTGGCCGGGTGGCTGAATCGGGTGACAGACAGACAAATAGAAAGAGAGACAGACAGACAAACAGACAGACAGACAGACAGACAGACCAAATTTTCTGCGTTAAAGTTCCCCAAGAAAGACTATCGTCTTTAATAAACTCGCTATCATGTTGAGCAATAGAAGATACGCTAATGCATTGCTCACCCCTTTTCCTGATATTGTAAGCCTCAATTATTTCTCTTGTGATCTGGTCGCGCTGTGTTGACAGCACGTGAGCTTCTTGAAACATAGGTGCGCTATGGCACAGCGCAACATGTTGGGACACATATGAGTGTGGATTCCCTTGTAACGAAAGCTTCTGGTCCAATAGCCTGATGTTTATACGTCTACTCGTTTGACCTATATATACTCGACCACACAAAAGCGGCAAGAGGTACACGACACCTTTTTTACACTGCACAAAGGGAGTCACGTGTCTGACCCCGCAGTCTTTTGTGTCCACTCCTGACAAGCGCTTTTTTTAGTTTTCGCTCCACGATTCCACAGACCTTACTTTACGTAATAGGCGCCGAAAAAAACACTAACTCCAAAACGGCTGGCCGCATTCTTCAGGTAGTGAAATAGTTTGTGTATATATGGAAGTACTGCTCGAAATTTAGTCTGCTGTGGCGCTGGATGAACAGGTATGTTGTCTGCGTTTATTTTTACTCGTTTGATCAACTTTTGAACGGTTTGCCGGATGATAACATCCGGAAACCCGGTGGCTTTAAGCCTCGTCACCTGTTCAGAGAAGCTAGTGCCCATCTGATCACAGCAAGACCTAAACAGCGCAGAAAAAACATGAAAAAGCAATACAAATCTTAATAACTTTCGAGTGGCCTGAATTGAATTAAATGAGTGGTTTTTCTGAGTGTTGAAATTTTATGATGTCTGAAAGTAAGGCATTCTGCATCCACTTAATTACTTCATAAACATGGTTTTATCGGGTTGTACAGACTTCAACAATACATGCAACAACAGCAAATAAAATTTCAATTTATGCACGTGTCAAAATAGGCATCACAATTTTTATTGTGGTAATTAATTAGCTGAGCAGGTCTACTATTTGCCATGAACCAAGGCACATTGTCAGCGACTCTGCTTCCAATATGCATACTACTCTGCTACATGTATGTATCTACATTTCAGTTCTGTTAGGATATCCATCGATTTTCCTGCGCGATGCAGGACCAGATATTTCAGTACCGCATCTCCGCAGGATACGGATATCCGCATCCTATGGATTTGCGGAAGATACGGATATCCGTATTTTGTGGATTTCCGTATGATAAGGCGATACGGCACTCCATATTGCAATAATTCCGTATCTGCGGACTCCTCACATATTGATTTTTACAACAGGTAGTAGTTAATGAGAAATCTTGCGGCTTTGCGCTGTACGGCACCGATGATAGCAATGCTAATTTTTGTGCAGAGGAAGCACATTATATTGGAATATTCTAGCGTCGGTCTAACAAAAGTAATGTGCCATAAGCGCTTTTTTTCTGTAGTAGCGTAAGGTCGGTCGAATAATGCCGAAATATACTGCACACCGTAATAAATTTCGATCTTAATCCTTACAGAAAATGTCATTTTCAGTAGTCCTATCTGAGGCCACACATGGTCAAAAAGATGGTTGATCCCTGTGTCATAGGAATCGGTATAACACGAAAGTGAAACTTGTCGTCACAGAAGTAGTTGATTGCTTTAGTGCAATAGTATATCAGAGCTTGTGTAATGTCTATTGTTATTTGGCAGATGTAGCACCGCCCTATGTGAACATCACTCACGTTCACGCCTATAGTGGCACATCTCCGTACCGACGATTAACTCCCATGATCATGATTTAACGCTTGCGGCAGCTGAAGTTCTTAACATATACTGGGACACCACATATGGTGAATCCCGCGCAAATATGGCATTACAAGCACATAATAAACACTGATACTCGATATACACTCCTTCAAAGCGCAGTGAAACGCGAAGAGAAACGCTACGCGCGTCATCTTCCCTCTAGCCTGGCAGGTAATTCTCACAGGGTGAACGGGGAAAGCGGTGCGACAGCCAGGCGAGCGTCGGCGAGCTATTTTTCGATATGAATAGATGCTATGAGTGAGGCTAGGGCTGAAGCCACCACCTCGCGGTGTGTTAAACGAAATTACACTTCTATTGGAAACGCGACGAATTGGGCGGTCGCAGCAACGGCGCGTATTTTTAATTTTTTTCGAGCCTGGTGGCATAGATGTCACTACCCCGTTATAAAGGGGACGCTCATAGCATCCATCCATACATCCATGCTAGAGCACTGCGAGAGGTAAGCGTAAGCGATAAATGGAGCAATCACGTGGTCTTCGTTATATGTTTGGCGGTAGCTCAGTGGGCTAAACGTCCACCAGCCATCGTCGCGAACTGAGAGGTCATGGGTTCGACTCCTGTCAACTGAACATTTTCTTATATTTATTTTTCTTTGCCATTTGATGGCATTCATTTTGGCGACTTATTTCCGTGACGGAAATACGTCATGAAAATCTTGGTGCACCCCGGCATAAAGCGCTTTCGTGTTAAAGGATCTTAGCTACGTAGTAACCTCTTTTAGGAACCTGTAATGTAGAATACCTGTCTTCCATGTAACGATGGAGCGCTTTTCAATGTGTATTTTCGCTGTGTTACGTTGATATAGACTGTGAATCCATTGTGACGCTTAATCGCATATCATGCCTAGTGGTATGCGGACATGCACAACGCGGGACTGAGGAAAATGTTTTAACGTGCGCGACAGGCATTTCATGTTATTCATGCCATTACCTGTCAGGCATGTTCGTCATACACTCATACCATCTTATGCCAGTGTTTGCATAAACCAAGCTAGGGAGGCGAACGAGACAGCATCAAGATGTAGGCGGCAAGATTGAGGCACGGATGGTCGGATGGCAGTGGTCAGAGTGCCTTTGCTTGCTAAAGGAATGCTTCGCATTTCAGAGGAACGGCCCTATTCAAAAGATTTCTCAAGCCACGAGTTTAGTTGTTTTTAAATGTGTAAAGTGGGAATATACGACATGCTGTCTACACAGTGCTATACAAGATTTCTATTAGACAAATTTTGTTGGCCAATAAAGTTTTCCAGTGCAACGGCAGAAGTTTTTCAAAGAGCAGGAGATGTGTCTAGGGCTTGTTCCTTGGTAGTTTGGTTGACATTTATGGGATACATGTTATCGTAAACGACAAAGAGGGTCGAGTAAGAAAGTGTGGGAAGTGAAAGGTCGGACGTTAAACTTCTACTTTTTATTCTAGCTGCTGAGTAAACAAGCTACAGCATTTGCAAATGCGTGTGTCACTATAGTGAAAAGATGCCACAATGATCTACAAGACATGTGTCTTTATTTTTAAAAAGGTTAACAGAGGTGTCACTAATGCAAACCGTGCCCCACGCTTGATGTGAATGGCCTTCACTAGCTCAAGTTCTCGCGAGGCACTACTACTGCCGAATATATTGATATAAGTTCTGGCAATGTAATGCGCATTTACCCGCGCATTGTATAGTCTACATGTATGTATGTGTGTGGCATATTTTGTCGTCACAAAAATACGTCAATAAAGCATTTGGAAAATGCACCTTCTTGTTTGACGACATGATAAAGCCTGAGTAATAGAACGACGCATTGGTTTATACCATAAATATACAACAAAATGCGCCATGTGCACATGCTACTGCGTGAATACTGATATAATTGCTCAGGACTAACCCCTATAGACTATATTACGGTCGGGTTTCGGTGCCGTCATGCTGGACTGTTAACCTTGCCGTGTTTTACCTTGAACAACTAAGGGAACAGCGCTATGGTGGGCTTATACACATGAAAACTGTTGGATTGGTGTATTCGGTGTTCCTGGCTTTATCAGTTCGCGTCACGGGATACAAAAATAAGAAAATATTCGTTTAACAGCCTGTTATGGCGGCGCCCATAGACTGTAGAACAGGGGGCAATCGCTTTTGGAGGTATCACTTTCAGTGCATGTTGGGTGGCTTATTTTACAAAGGCCGCCACGTGGTCGCTTACATAATCGAACACGCGAGATTACAGGTCACGCAGAGCAACACTGTCGCTGAAAATGATGGTCTAAAAAACAGCGCCAGGAGTGACATTGGAACTGACAAGAATAGACATTATTTTCTCTTATTCTGAACGGCTACTGTACATCTGTATTGTGCAACCACCCACTTTGCAAGCGTAAGATACTATGACATCCATTCAGCATCAATAAACACCACAGATGATTGCGCAGCATCATTAGTTGATTGCGTAAGTTCTAGGAAATTTACTTCTCAGTATCCGCCGCAGTACACAGACTAAAATGCTATTTTATAGCTGAGCGTTTACAGCAGGTAGACTGCACTGCCTAGAATGTCCTGGTTTTGGCATACAATTCTGATTTGTAACATTAAGAAATATGCATAGCAAACATCACCTGACATAAAGGAATCTGCGTACTGTATAAATACCTACACGAGATCACGAATTTAAAAAATGATGTCAAATGAATAAGCGGGTGGTAACTGCTAGATAGCCGAGCATCACCGAGCGTCACCCTTCATTCAGTTAACAATGTAACGTTTAATACATTTTGTACCATTTAAATGAATAAAACACATTACCCACGCCAGAATACTACCAAATCTTTTATTTTCTCATCATTAAGGGTGTTTTTAAAAATGTAATGTGTAAGTTTGTACAAATTAATATGGCAAAATATTCCTATCAATGCCTGCATACCTCTACCATGGACCACTCTAGTAACAAAATCACGTTTTACGCGCTGCAAGGCTGGCGTAATTGCAAAGTTTCTGTTTTCCTCGACACGCCATTTGTTCAGAATAATGCAGGGTAAAGGAGGCGACAACCTCGCTTGTTCCCAAAGAGAAAAGTTGTTTCTAAAATTTGTTAGAATGACAGCCGCATATCACTCTTTTCCTTCAGTCCTTGAGCAAAACATCAATTTAGAAATATTCTTCCATGGCTATTCTGAATTGTTTCGCGCTTGGACACACACACAATGGAATGATTAATTGATAAGGCTGTTCTAGCCAGAATATGTCACAATGTCATTCTCCGAAATGCTGTAGAGGCATACTTCTTCAAAAAATCTGCAAATGTCGATTGGGCAAAGCGAGCTACTGTTCTTGCTAAGCGACATTTATAGGAAATTAGTGAACTGGCGTACTGATTCGTGCACTTACGGGCACACTAGGCTTATATGCCCCGAAATGCTGGCTGTCAGCATTATCAAAAACATAAAATGAGGACCATTCAAGAGGCACATTTACGAATATAAACACGACACACTGAATCTGACGAGTTTAAGCGCGTTTCTAAGCACGCCGTATCGCAAATCTATCATGACCTTTCTCATTCGCGCATTTGCGTTAACCCTGATCGTTGGTAGTTTCGGTATTGTGCTACTGGAGACAACTATCCTGGGAGACAACTATCCTACGTTGGACAACCTTAAACAGGTAGATGAATAGATAAAATCTCTTTGTGTTTGTGCGCGGCGTCAGATAAGTCTACTTAAAACATCTTTTGTAAGTGTTAAGGTCAGAATTTGTTATACTTGCGTATACGCGAGTGACACTACCTGTTCACATTGGTTAGGTTACTTTCACAAAACTACCTTTGATGATACATATTGGAGCTATGACCAATTAAAGAGCGCATAAGAGAAGTATTGAATGTGTTCAAGAATATTGTCTGATTCTGCCGCTCCTTGAATTCCTTTTCGTAATTTTATTCATCGTAAGACCACTCAAAATGCAGTATACTATCAGATTTCGCTTATCTACTGAGCAAGCTTCAAAGCTCTGTACATTTTACAATGAACTCGACATGGACAAAATTGCAAGAAATAATTGCGGTTCACAGCTACTGAACGCTAGCTTTGTGAAGGGTAACTCGGTCTCTCGCATGTTTCGAATCGAATGTCGAGGTACCCTCGGTAGCTAAATGCTCTTTGAAGGTGTGCAGTCGAGTTACATATTCAGCTAGCTCCTTGTTTCTTACAGCTGATTCGTACAACGTCTTTACGTCTTGGCAACGCGCTGAGTACCGATCAATGTTTGCAAGCCTACACTCGCCTACAGCAAACAAAACTTCGCCATATCGCTACCAGGTCGAAATTTTTTGTGAGGGAAAGCTGTCTGATTTAGAGCAGAAATACTTTTCCTTTCAATACATTACCGTATAAACAGAGCTTCGGCGCCATTTATCAGTATTATATGACGTTTCGCACTTCAATTGTCGTATGTACGGGTGACGCCTATCAGTTAATTTTTATCGGCTGCGTATTTTCATGACAATTTTCAAACAGGTTTCCCGGAATGCTTTAGGTAAGTTCGATGTAGTTTGGAAGAGCCTGTGCGGATATTCCTTTTGGGCAAAGAAACATAACAGAACGTGCGCGATCGCTAACGAAGTGCAGCCGTGTGACGAGTACAAAACGAAGCAAGGAGCCGTGTGACGCGTCTAAAGCACATATTATGGCTCAATTCGTTCTGTTGCATGAGATCTACAAGAAAACGCCAGTCCTGCGCGGAACACGCAGCACAGTCCCAGCGAAATCTTGAAGAGCGGCCTTTCTAGAGCCTCGTGTAAACTCTCTTGGGTCAACTAATACAAGAACACTTGCAGGGTATCTACTACGCCATAAATCACCATAACTTTTGTGATGTAGGGAAGCACCCGCTATGCAATTATTCGTCATTGGGGGGAGAAGCTAGTTACCCGCTACACATCTGTAAGGTAATATGTCACTTTGTTGATGCTGTGGCTGATGACGATGCAGAATTATGAATGAGCACATTGTAGTGTTTGGGAAGCTTTAAACCACGCACTATTTGACAAATTCGCCTTGTATGACGCCTGGTTCTTATTTTAATCTTCGACCACGCTTTACGACATAGGTTAACGCGATTCCTTGTCCGACATGACGCCTGGGTATGATCTTTTTCCAGAGGAGTTTCAAGCACCGGCGTGATTCTATGGTACAAAACACAACTGTCGCGCAGAGGGCACGGGTTCAAATCCCATCCGAGCCTGGATATTTGTTTTCGTTTTTTTTTTCATTATACGCGATAGCGGTTACGGACACCGGCGGCGACGGCGGCGGATACTTACGGCAGTAAAAAGTATTATGATCTCATTACAGCTTTCGCTGTAATATGAACACACTGTTTGTTCCTGGGAGAATCCTACGTTATATGAATTATTTGCTCAAGTTGTCACATGCTTTCAGAGCGCGACATGTCTACGAGGATGCACTTTGTAGCCACATGAATATTTTTGCGGTTCCTGTTGCTATGACGGTTCCGTGATGGACACTAGGGAAGGACGTCGTCCAGTTAAGCACCTAAAATTCTTTTCAATATTATAGTATCGTCATAATCATGACGAATTATCATCACCATCATGATATTTGACCGCCGCGTGTCGCCTATCTCTGTTCCTGTTGTTAATTTGGTATACCGGTTGTTTCAAGAAATGTGTTGAAAATCGTCCACATAACTGCTGCATTTGTTTGCTACCTTTGGCATTACCTTTTCTGTAGGTAGACATCGCAGGGTGTCAAGGTACATTATTACGGCCGTAGTTATACCAACCTATTTAATTGTTTTTTAATTAGAGGAGACAGGGAGTCGAATCAAAGGGGAAAAATCAAGTGGGAGTTCGCCACGGGAGTCCTTTCTGCGAAGAGCTCAATGTCTCTTCGTGATTCCTCAAAAAAGTGGCGGCCAGAAATTTTTGCCGAGCGACGACACCCGACCAATTTTCACGGCGAAACCGAAATGCCGAACAGCCCAACTATCATACTCTACTGAGACGCACTCCATGCGTCGGTATTTACCACACAATCATAAGGAAAGCATTCAAAGCAGCATTGGGGATTCCGGAAAATGCCAGAACCGAGAGGGTAGAGAAATTGGGCATATACAATACCTTTGAGGAGTATGCGAATGCGGTGCTTTTATCTCAAAAGGAAAGGCTCAATTCAAGCTATCATGGGAGAAGAATTCTGGAAAAGATGGGATACACATTGCGGCCGCTATATTGTGACGAGGAAACGGTGCTAATAGATGCGGAAAAACGCACACATTTAACTGTGGCACCTATTCCCAGAAATATGCATCCGACGTATCACGCAGGTAGGAGGAAAGCAAGAGCAGACTCCTTACGCAAAGCATTTCAAAATAGCCCAGAAGCCGTCTTTACAGACGTAAGTAAAGCGAGCAGAGGGACACATGTAGTGGCAATTGTAGCACAAAATCACACCACAATGGCGTCGGTAAAAACGTGTTACACACGAGTGGCAGAGGCGGCGGCAATAGCCATAGCCATATCCAACGCAGAAATCAGGGGAGAATCAGTGGTTGTGCTCTCCTATTCACAGGCGGCATGCCGAATGTTTCTCCGAGGAACGCTACCTAAAATAGCGTACAAAATTTTAAATAAACCCATAACAGGAGATCATCACGTTATATGGTGTCCTGCTCACGAAGGATTGGAGGGGAACGTCATGGCAGACCGTATAGCTCGAGGCATCACCAACCGAGCGACGGCAGGCCATGACGTTGAACCTCTTTCCAATTCGCGTGATATCCTTCTCCAACAAAGGAAGCAAAGGAGGGAATACGGGCTTCCACATAAAGACTTGGATAGCCAACAAAGCAGGGATTGGAGACGCATACAAACCAATAGCTTTCCCAATTTGTACCATCTAAGTAGAATGTATCCCTCAAGATTTAAAGATACCTGTCCGTGGTGTTCACAAGCACCAACACTCAGCCACATAACATGGGAGTGCACCCAGAAGCCCAAACACATCGACAGCCCACACATCACTAAGCAACCACACATGTTTCACAGGCAGTGGGAGGCATGGCTTGCGCACGAGGACAAGCAGAGCCAAATAGCTTTGCTTGACCAGGTACAGCGAGCCGCTCGTGCCAGCGGAGCCCTGGACTGAGGGCCCGACCAAACTGCCTGCATTTTATTATAATTTTTTTCTGAATAAAGTTTCTTCCTCCTCCTCCACTTACGATGTGGACTTCCGGTTTTTGATTATTTTATTTTGCCTATAAAGCTATGATGAGGAGACCAGACAGCACAGCGATACTCCAAGACATGTTGTACGAATGTTTTGTAGGTACTAGCTAATTCCCCGCCCCGCGTAGGATATCCGAGCTTTCCCTCTTGTAACTACGTCGAATAAACGATAATTGGACATCGATGAGGGCTAATTATTTCGCTCGGTACTTTTCATCAATTTCTTGTTCATAAATAACACCTGTAGGCCCTGCTTTCCCCGAAAAATTTCAGAAACAACGTCTTATCGTGGAAATGCGGAAGAACAAGATCTGTGTGCAAATATTCGTGTCGAATTCGAATGGAATATTATGTGTTCGCAGAATCGCTGAAAGCTAGGACCTCTACTCATTGTCAAGCGAGTCCTTTTCACGAACTGCGATGTTCAATCCCTGCTACCTTTGAAGTGAATCCCTGGTGGTCCCGCTTTACGCCCCGCGAGAAACATGGTGCTTGTTGTCACATCTGATAACTTTTATAAGAAAGATAACAAGCTCCTTTAAAGACATAACACTGAGGCAATGTATGACATAATGCTCAATTAGTAAATAAAGCACGTAGTATGAATGACTACATAACCTTGATGCAAAGGATGACACACAGCTCTATAAGCATAGTTAGCTTGTGAGCAGTACGAATGTTTGTGTAATTCGCATACAGGAGCAAAAAAGAAACTGAAGCTCTATAAATAACACCTCACACTGTCACTTATTTCAAAAGATAATAAATATGCAATGAGTACACACCTTACAATCATACGTAATTATGCATTTTTTTACATTCAATGTGTAGGTGTAAGAATGCAATTCTGAAACAAGGTGTTTTCAGTGCCACCCTGAACTTTCTTTCTTTATTTGTTTCAAACAATGAAAAGGGCGAGGGGAGGTGAGTCATTGAATTGCAATTTACGACAACCAACACAGATATAGTTAGCAAGAAGCTATATGTCATGAGCACGAAAAGATTTTCTGAGCAAATGGTTGCAAAGTACGTTGAACTCTCCATCAGCGCGCCATCGAAATTGCTATTTATATTTGCAGACAAGTGAGAAATTCTTGTTCTCGCAATAAAAGGAAACATAATCTACGTTGAAATTACGGGTGATTCCCGGAATGGCCTTCAGCTCCAAGTAATCCACATCGCTTCTTAGTGTTGGGTGTCTTCGTTGCACTTGAGAGAAATTGGTATTCGCGTATAGTTCACACTTCACGCAACGATCGCATAGTGGCGCGTTCATCGGGAGAGAGTGCGAGGCGGTAGGGGACAAGCTCAGCACATCAAAGAGCGTGAAAAGCTCCGCTCCTGGCCTTCGATATAATATGCGAGTCCTGTGTGACGGACCTTTTCGAAAATTTGCCTAGACAGGAAATTACGTTATCGAAGGACACGAACTTTTCTCGCACAGCGTACACGTGTTCAGCGAACACATTTCTACGCAACACGTATTCAAAAGATTACGGGGTGATGTCCTTGAAAACATCGGCACGGGAGAAGAAAACATAATAGCAGCACCGTACCTAAAAAGTGATTTTGACGAAATTTCTCATAACTCCGTAATTGAATAGCTATGAAAATTGTGCTGTGGAATTAATATCTATTGTGGTATCCGCTTTTTTCTCACTGACCGTAATGCTGGAATAGTCGGGAAAAATATTCGATCTCCCGAATTCCTAATGCCTAACACAAACACACAAGGTGCCATCCTCTCTCGAATTTTATTCTCTGTCGGTGTACACCGAGGTGGTGCGTCCGTACACCTGTAGAAAATAGAGTCTTTTAGCAAGTAACCCAAATACGTTGCGCAAATACGGCAGAGAGTTAGGGTACCACTCCTCCTGTCTTGCTCGTTGTGCTTTTGTCGCTCCTAATTTCCGTAAAGGCAACCCAACACCACAAAAATATTTTCAAAAATTACTGTAGGGTATGACGCCCTATTGTGCCCTCTCAGGCTACGCATTGTTAAAGATGCACCTGTTGTTCCAGCCGAGGCACCTGTCGCACTGTTCCGCAAACTGGGAGTGGCTTATGCACAACGAGCGAGAAAGGCGGAGCGGTATCGTAATCTTGTACCGTATTCGCTTTGCCTATTTTCGTTACTTCCTAACAGACTATTTAAGGACCTCAACGTTGCGGTTTACGCACATGACGCGGCCTTACGGGCCGCATAAGCCGGCATCATGCATTTTGAAAACTTCTAATGTCAGGAAACCACCACAATACAGTGAACTCTCAATTGAGTGAACTTCAAGGGACCCAAGGAAATAGTTCACTTAACTGAAAGTTCACTAAACTGAATATTCACTAGAATATGGAACAGGATTGGGCACAGCAGACATTAGAGTCAAAAGTGTGAAATGCAATTTATTTTGAAAAGAAATCTGTAATTTTCATTTGAACTGGTGCCCTTAAAGCGCAAGAAGAGACAAAGCTTTCCAGAGAGTACGTTTCTGTGCACATGAAGATGGCCGCACAATACCGATGATGCCGATGAGACAGACAAAAAAGAAGGGGCGAACTGATGCGCACGTGGCTCGTTTTCGTCACCCGCACGGCCGCTTTGCCTCGGCGACGCTGCATGCACAAGCGATGTCGCGCCGCCGCCGATGGATGGGCGATTTAGTGGCGGCTCGCATCGGCTATGCCAGTGCTGCAGTGCACAAAACTTCGTTGAATTGATTTTAAAAATGAGCCTGGGTCCGCGGATCAAGTTCGTTCAACTGAAAGATTCACTATTCTGAAATTCGTTTAACTGAAAGATTTTTTCATAGAATGCATAGGAAAATCGCCGGGGATTTTCTAAAAGTTCGTTATTCTGAAATATTCGTTAAACCGACGTTCGTACAAGTGAGAGTTTACTGTATGTAGATTGCTAGAGTTTGTAATAGTTCTTTCTTTTTTCCGAGGAAAAGTCCAAACAGCCAAAAATTTTGCTTTCATTTCATTTATTACGTTTCTAAGATTATATCAAATGCTTTTACATGTAAGCGAAAAAAAGATATATATAGGGGCGTTACAAAAACGCATTATATGAATGGTATAGCACAAAGATTTCATTTCAAGTCGACGGACATTGGGTCAAGTTCAGCACGTGACAGGTTCATTGAAGTAAAATCGACTCTAAATGTTTTCGTGGTCTTTAAGAAGTGAAAGTGTTATGACCAGATTTATATAAATTAAAAGCAAGCTTTTTTATACGATAGGGGTGGGGGTGAGTTCCATTGCAGGAAAAATGCATTTGATTTTAATTTATTCTGTTTGCCGCTAGATCTACGTGGTAAACTGCTCTGGCGTAAAGTACGCCACTGTTCTTTTGAAGAATTATTCCACTTCAGCACAAAAATTACATCAGTACGCGTTATAGTATGTGCTATATAAAAAGTGTCTGTACACACTAAAATATTCGCAGAATTTAGGGCCATTCCTTCCTTCTACAACAATAGTCGTACTGTATTACGCGTGTATTTGCTCATTCATTGCCATGTGACCGGTACTTCGAAATGACGAACGGCGTGGGCGTTACCAGTGCGACATTTTTGTCAGGAAGATTTAAGTGTCAAGTTATGGAATTGGTGACGCAAGCTAGCCATACAGTGAGTGTTGTGAGAAAGAACGCTATCGAAAGGATGAAACAGTTTCGAGGGTGTACGCTTCTAATGTAGTATGCCTCAGATAAAATAGATTTTGATTACGGTTTGGTTTGGTTTGGTTTGCTTTATTCAAGGCAAATGAAAGGTGCATGTACTTACTCTTGAATTTTCTGCTATGAAAAAAAAAAGAAGTGACATAAGAATGCCGCATTACACGACACACCTTATTGGTACAGAAAAATACATTTTCATTGAAGGTTACTAACTGCAGGCTGGAGTGTGAGTTTGTCCAATTGCGCAGATATTTGCACCATCTCATATCCGCCGCAGTCATTTACGAACGCAGTTCAGCAGAGGCGAATAAAATACGTTAGTTCTTAACAAACATTGCCCCAAACTACATCGTATCACCTTTGTATAGAAAATATCGCAAAGTTCAAGAGACTGTGAGAAGTTGAGTAATGTCTAAACATGAGGATTCTGTAACTCCATGCGCATCTGCAAGAATTGCACGATTCATCTCAGTCCAGAGAAGACGAAACTGTCAAAGTATCATAGTAGCTTAAAAAAATGCGCTCTAGACCCACGCCACGTCTAATAGAAATGGCCATATATACTTATACTTTGGTAGCGCTCAACAAAATAAGGGCTGTATTTCGCAGCGAATGCAGCATTTCAAATGCCAATTTGAATTTCGCATGCGAAAGGCTTGACCGAAGGGGCTGTCATTGGGACGTGCAATAGACAGGTATGGACACCTTTGCAGCTACAGTCGAAACCCGCGTTAACGAAATCCCGAGGGAATGAAATTCTCATCACAACGAAATATTTTCGGAGCACCGACGAACGCCCATAGGAGTCAATGCATTTCGTAACTCGCGACTAGGAAAGATATTCATACCGCAGTCCCTCATTAACGAAATTGTTGAAACACGAGTGCGCAAATAATCTACTCTCGTAACGTTAGCTACATTCGAAAACTGCTGAAATGCATTCATGCTACATTTAAGTTATGCAAAACTATCGCTACAGCGCACTTGAGAAGCAGCCGCCACTATTGTTTACAAAAAAACATAAAGCTGGCGACAATTATGATGATGATGGCTTGCCGAAACACCTGCTCGTTATCACGGACTACGTAGTCAAATCCACATTCCTCATGAAGTTTCGTTCGTTGGCTTGGCTCTGTGCTTGGCTTTCTCGGCTTTGCGCGCACATGGTCGCGTGTGTGGAGCTATTTGTGGAGCGTTTGCTTGGTCGCTTGGTGCAACGTGAACTGTGCGTTGCGATTGCTTCGTCCAATTTCGCTGCCTGGGAAGGTGCCGTCTCCAACGAAACAGCGGAAGTTCATCACGCTGGAAGATAAGGCTGCAATGATCAGTGAGGTGGAAAAGGGCAGGAAAAAAATATCCATCGCCGAAGAATGCGGCGTTGCGTGCAGCTCGCTGCCCACGATTCTGCGCTGACCCGTCCTGATCCAGCGAAGCCGTAATAAGGTTCGCCTGTAGGCGCACTTGATGACGGTACTGGTGACAGCGCAGTGCCGCCGTCACTGACAAGTGCATGGGGCGAACTTTGTGCCGTGGCAAACGTGATTCCCGATCGAGAGGCATGAAGTTGCTGCATGGTAAGGCCCGCCAAAGCAAGCTTACTGACTTTTGAAATAAATTGTGTTTTTTTTTGTAAATTCCATGTCTTTTTTGCCGCATTCTCGCGCCAACGAAATTCCCGCAAGAGCGAAATTTTGTGCTTTCCCCGTCGATTTCGCTATTGCGGCTTTCAACTGTACATTGACACAAGAAACTGTGGTAGGACTGTTTATTGACTTCATTGAAGCTTTTGCATGATGCTATGGACAGGCTCTTGCTTGTCTTAGGCGTGAGGCTAAATGCTTTCATCTAGGTTTGCTCGACTTCGTTAACGATTTAATAGTGAGAAGTGTGTTACAGCTGTTACACGTTCACTCACTTCCCTCTTCGTGATAACTAAGGACACCTCTGTCTTTTTTTTTCACTCCCATTTTCATTCAACAACGCTGTGTAGCGGATGAGGACTTTATTTGACGGCGATATCTATGCTCCCATACCAAAATAATCATACCCCTCTCTGAAATATGCTAAAGCCTTTTTTTTGCTCTGGTAAAATTAATGGTTTTTTGACCACTAATGTGCGTTGACCTGCTTTGTTCATGGATAAGGCATTCCGTTAGGTGACAACGCTACATTTACAAAGGTATATCTTTTCTTTTCTTTAAACAGCGGCTATGCTTACAAACAAACTGCTGTCGTTCTTTTTTTTTTCAGGCTTTGGACACGCAGCAGAAAATTTGGCTGAAAAACCGCACATATCCAAGTGCAATCACGTGCTTTTACATAGTAAAAAAGTCACTTCAAAACAATACTTACACGTTCTCTGAGTACTATAGAGAAGGCAGTATGCAGTAAGTGGCTTCAACTAGACTTGAAATAAACGACGAAAAGTGGGTAACACGGTGGTAACAATATAAATAAACCTACTAAATTATAGATGCAATGCGTAACAACCATTGAAGGAATCATAAGTATACTACTCAATTGTACATGAATGTAAACTTGCAGAAACTGAAACGCCGGGTTTAGTACTGCTTACCACACTACTCAGGGTCTTCTTATGTGGCACGTACGGCGAAAATAAGCTGGGTAAAAATTACTGCATCTTCACTTGTTAAAAATTGGCGAAGCTTGCACTAAGCCGTGCAAGCCTTAAAACAGCCGAACTCGACGATTCTGAAGACTAATATGATTGCTTCTACGTTGTTTCTAGGCCTTAGCTAAGTGATGAGGGTTGTTTCTTGGTTGCATCTAGGTCGTGGCTAGGCTTTAGCCAGGTGATGCTAGGTTGTTTCTACGCTGATTCTCAGCGCAGAGAGGTTCAAGTTAAACCACCCACAGTCACAGACACGACACCGATGTCCAGACTCCAGAAATAGAAGCTCGCGCTGAAACCAGGCGTTGGCATCTCTCATACAGTCACAGACATGACATAGATGTCCTACTAGAGACAAACTCGCGCTGAAACCAAGCACCTCTCATAGATCTACGGGTACGTCGTCGTTGGCGTAGGCCTTCCATCGCTTCGACGCCTTCTCGCAGCCGCCGTTGCCTTTCCCGCTCCCTAGTGTTTGGCTAACTGTTGCCTTCATCCTTTTTAGTGGACCAGTGGTGAGTGAGATTTACCCAGTTTCTGTGGCACATACCAGCTTATGATGATGACAGTTTTCTTATAGGATGCACAAATTTCTGTGGCACATACCCGTTCTTTCGGTCAACTGTTCTCTGATTCATTTTTAGTGGACCAGTGGTGAGTAGTGGAATGTAACCAATTTCTGTTGCAGATACCTGATAGGCCACACAAGATAGGCTGCACATATTACGACTGCATTAAACGGCTTCGCTGTTAAAACACTAGCATGTCTTTTTGCACAAGTCTATGTACAAAAATGTCAGAGAGTAACACTATGCAGTCAAAGTTTCGGGCTTTTTAAGAGCGAAGCAGCTGTAGCGCGCCGTAGATTGTGCATTGTTGCAAAAATACACCACCGGTGGGTACGCGCAACACGAATGTGACAAATCCCACTACCGGGTATAGCACGTGCGAGCGTTAATCGAAAACTCTGCTCCGTGACGTGGAGCACGTGAATGAGAGAGGGAGAAAGAAACAGAACATAGAGAAACAGGAAGACAGAAGAGATAGACAGAAAGAGAAAGAGAGAAATAGAAAGAAATAAAGATAATAAAGGCATAAAGAGATAGAAAGACGTAGAAAGAAAGAGGCACAAAATAGACAAAGAAAGAGAGTAATAATGAGAAAGAATCAAATTGAAAGAGGCAGAAAGGGAAGAAAGAGAAATAATAATAGAAGGAGAGGGAGAAAGAATGAAATACAAAGAAGAATTAGAAACAAACAGATAAAAAAGAGATAAAAGAAACAGATAGAAAGTTAAAAAAACCGCGATAGCGGTTACGGACACCGGCGGCGGCGGCGGCGGACAACTACGGCGCCAAAAACGGCCGGTGAAATGATCTGATAACAGCTTTCGCTGTAATAGAAAGAAGGAAGGCCACCCAGGTGCTCCTTTCCGTCAGGCTTGGCATAATTAGTGCGAAGTTGTCATAATTTTACAGCGAAAGCTGTTATCAGGTCATTTCACCGGGTGTTTTTGACGTCGTAGTTGTCCGCCGCCGCCGCCGCCGGTGTGCATAACCGCCATCGCACGAAGAAAAAATAAATAAGAAAAAATGTCCAGGATGGAACGGGGTTCGAACCTGCGCCCTCTGCGTGAAACTGCTTCGGAAAAGGACCCTATAGATGCTTCATGTCGAAAAGGAACCACATTAACATATGTAATATAGCATGGTAGAAGAGAAAAATAACTACCAGGCGTCACACAACGCGAATCCTGTAACCAGGTGTCACACGATGCGAATTGCGTAACGAGAGGGTTGTTGAATGATTCCAACCCATTACAGAGCGCTCTGCCGTAATTCTTCATCGTCATCTGGCACAGCATCAACAAATATCACACAAGGTCTTACATGTATTTTGCGGATACCACGGGTCTCGGCAGAATGACGAATAAGGTCATAGTTGCTGCTTCACTTCTTCACAAAAAGTATGATGATTTATAGCGCAGTGGGGTCCTCCCAAGTGCACTTGTATTAGTGGCCAAGGAAGCCCATAAGGCTCCGAGGATCCATTTCCTCAGGGTCTCAATAAAGTTCTTTCTCTCTCTCTCTCTTTCTCACGTTAACGTATGTTATAGAGCGTGGTGGGAGAGTGAAATAGCGACCGGGCGTCACAGAATGCGAATTGCGTAACTAGTTGGTCGTTTGAAGCTTCCAACCCATTACACAGGGCTGAGCCGTAATTCGTCATCGTCATCAGTAGTCCTTCGGTGCGCGCTAATCACGCGCAACGAAGGACCTCAATAAAGTTATTCATCCATCCATCCATCCATCAGTCGTCGCATCAAGAAAGGGCGCATAAAAATGCCTTACAGATGTGAAGCGGGTACTTCGCGTCTCCGCAAAGTGACGTATAGTGGCGTAGTCAGTGCTTCCCAACTTCACAAAAATTATGAATCATGGAGTAGTGGGTATCTTGCTATTGTACTAGGTATTAGAAGCCCCAACTGAGTTTAAAACGGGCTGTAGAAATGCCGCTCTTCCAGCTTTCGCTGTGACTGTGCTGCACTTTCCGTGCAGGCCTGACAATTTTTTTATTATACGCCAGTTTCGCTAGCCTTGAAATCAGTGGCCTTGCAGCGAAAGAAACTAGAAGCGCGAAAATTTATATTTATTATCGCAGCGCCTTGGAAATCAAGAAATTAGCAAAGCTGTTGTCGCAGCTTTTTGCCTCAATAGAAAAACAAGACAACAAAGACCGCCTAAACTCGTGAATTATTTAATATGTGAACACCTACCTATGAAATGTACTTGCGGCTACGGCTGCGAAAGTAGTTCTTCCCCTCTTTTTTTCGAGCGCATAAATAGACGTAGCTCTTGCAACAACCAGTATTTAATTTTGGGGTTCCCTGGGAGAATGATAACCTTTGATTGTTTGACATTTTCTTGCCATCTATATGTATTAAGTACCGTTTACACGTCTCTATAATTGAGATAATTAGGACATTTTGTGGATCTTGAGATGGTGTATGATTTCATATTTTTAAACTGTCCCATCGATCTTCCCAATGCCTCATTTGGGTGAGCAGATTGTGACACGATTTCACAAACAGCAGAACTTCCGTGTGTGTTTTTTTCTGAAAAGTGCACAAGAGTTGTTTGTGTAGCTCCATGGTATATTAGGCTGACAACGATCTGTGCACGGCACTTTTGTGTTTCAATATCTGTAAATATTGAATATTATTGTTCATCGTTTTTTAATATTCGTGATGGAAATCGAACAAATAGTCTATTGAGGGCTTCCATATTTACACTGCGAGACGACACCATACAGGAAAAAGCACACAAGGCACGGGGCGCTCACTGACAACTGAGATTTTATTGAAACGAGCAAGCCTTTTATATATTGAGAGGTCTAGCGTATGCGCAGGGTCGCTATACGGGCTTCACAGAGCCCCAGATTAAGTGTACAACAAGCTCGGGCAGATCCGACGCATTGTGGGAACCAATTTCATACGAAGCCGTGTGCGAGCAGCAGCCCTATACCGGATTTCTCGCTTTCAGACAAGCTATACTAAGTGGGTTGGCGTCATTGTATGATTAGTAGTTCTGCGCATACCCTGGGGGCTTGGAAAGCACGTCGACTACACTGGCATGTAAATGGTTAACTCATCGTCCGACGTAACGACGGCACCTATACGTTAGAGAAGATATGCAATTTTTGTCGCAAAGAAGTGCACGCTACGGTCCGATGATGCGCGTATTGTCACGCGGTTGTCACCGTGAAGAAAGCAGTCGCAGCTGGTAATGATCAAAATCTTCATTAGGCGAACTTGTGCCCAGAAAAAGACTAAACACTCAAAGTGAAACGATATTGGCGCTCACCGTTGTCGGTCTTCGAATAATCTTATCAGCGGTAAGGCACGTTGGCATTTATTCACACGTTTGATAGTTTTCTTACAGAAAACCAAAGGGGTGAGGGCTAAAGGCGCGAGCATGCGCCTGACGGAGGCCCTGACCCCTGTACAATCAGTGCTTGGCGAAGCAACATAATTAAAAAAACAGCTATGTAGACAATAAACACATGATCGAGTAACATAAACCACATGATCAACATGATTAACAATAGTACAATAAACAACATAGGTGACGGAACTAGCATAAGGAACAATACAACATATTATTCCGCCTGCAGTCATTGGCACTGACAACACAACAATGTGCAACACATTTAACGATATTTGCAGATTTTTCTCTTATACACTGTTAAAGAGGGCGATTCTTTTATTATATCTAACAGTTCTTTGTTTGAAGTTAAGAGCCTAGGAATTTTGTATCTCAAGCATTGCGTCACCATCCCGCGGGATGTTAAACTGTGATAGAGCACCACGGCCGGAATACACGGAAACACAAAGCGCGTCGTGCCGCCCCTGCAGCCCGGCCGCGATTTTTCTGGGGGCGACCGTAAGCGGGGAGCGCCGTGTTACAGCCAGGTGAGGCAGGCGCGCCTAGCAGCACCTTTTTTTTTTATTATCGTGATGCTATGAGCGAGGCCGACGCTTTTACAACGCTTGGGTTAATGTCGCCACCTCGCGGCGTGTTAAGGCATTCACAAAATTACACTTCTATTGAAAACGCGCCGAATGGGACGGACGAGTAGCAAGACGCGTTGCAGGTGCTAGTCGCGGAGGTCATAGTAATGATGAATTACTTTACGGCTTCCAGAGGGCAACACCACCCCGCTGACCGAGAGTACTGTGAGGGGAGAGTGTGAGATATAAAAGGCGCGTCTGCGGTCTTTAACCGTGGCGTAGTAGATAGCGCGCCCGGCATCTGTTGCAGCGGACCGAGCGGTCGTGGGTTCGATGCCTGTTGATGGAACTATTTTCAAGACGATAGTCTTTCTTGGGGAACTTAAACGCAGAAATTGTGGTCTGTCTGTCACCCGGTTCAGCCACCCGGCGAAAGTTGAACCACTTGCCGAAAGCCCAGCCATCTTGAACTGGTGGCTAGGTTCATACTTGTGTACATTGTCGATCAAAATGCAAACATTACGCATATCTGACGCGCAACATTACTAGGTAAGTATGAGGTGGTGTGTTCCTTTACTAGAAAATACATAGATACGTAATTCGAAAGACCCTAGTTTCTTAAGCCGCGCTGAAAATGCGGCTGCGCGAAAAATGCGATGCTATGCACGCCGACGAAAGCACTCTGCCACGTAGGACGGAAAACTTTCCTTCCTCCGTGCCCACTGCGCAAGCTCATGTTTTTCCCGACGTATTGCCAGATTGCGTCCATATCTCACGCAGCGTAGAATTACTCTATATGCTACAGTAACTCTAACGCAGCGCCTCCTCTATCGTCTTTCGAGGACATTTGCAGCGAAGCACGCAGATACGCGGCCAATTTTTTTCTTTGCCGTCTGATCGTGTACATTTTTGCGCCGTCATTTCCGTGACGTAGATACATCACTGAAGTCTTGGTGGACCCCGGCATAAAACACTTTCGTGATAAAAAAAGAAGGCTTGGCCTGCGCGGAGCGCGCAGCACCGTCACAGCGAAAGCTGGAAGAGCGGTTTTTGTAGAGCCCGTTCGAAACTCTTGGGGAAACTAATAAACGTACGCATGCACGGTACTAAGCCAGAGATCATAAATTTTGTGAAATAGGGAAGCACCCACTATGTCATTATTCGTCTTCCGGCGGATAAGCGATGTACCCGCTACACATATGTAAGGCTTTCTGAGCACTTTGTTGATGCTGCATGTGGCTGAAGACGACAAAGAATTATGGCTGAGCACTTCGTAGTGGGTGGGATGCATTAAACCACACACTCGTTGCGCAATTAGCAATTTTTGGCGCCTGGTTGTAAATTTACTGTTCTGCCACGCTACATTACACATGTTAACGCCATTCCTTGCCCGACATGACACCTGTATAGTGTCTTTCTCCAAAAAAGATTCAAGCACTAGCGTGGTTCTGTTTTTTAAAGCCCTTTATAGGACGTCCCAGAAGAAGATTGCACCCTTACAGCTGATGAAGCAATGTTCTACAGTTTCTGAGACTCCAAAGAGGTGACAATTAATTATTATAAATCATTCTTCACAGACGCGACAATTAATTCTAAGAGGTGACAAAATTCTTATGCATACGTTATCTCGTGCCGCCCAAAAAGCATGTGAACATGCGCTAGCTAATCGGTATGCACAGTTTACGATGAACTCGCATGTTAGACATGCATGCGGAATCAATCCTATCATCACTGATGCATTTCATACAAATGGCTCTACAGGTAAAATACTTTTATCAACCGGTACTGTTCCTGCCGGACTGGTGTACATTGTTCATAAAATGCACGGCTCTGGTTTCCTTTTAGAACACAGTGTTATCTGAAACTTCATTTCTGTGCAACGCTTAATGTACGCTTGTAGAGGCGCACTTTCGTTCGCTATGTATGCACATACCATGAACGAAATACCATGAACGAAAGAAAGCACAAGCGTGGTTCTCTGGTAGAATACTCGGCTGCCACATACAGGGCCCGGGTTCAAATCCCATCCGATCCTGGATATTTTTTTCCTCATTTCATTTTTTTAGGGGCGAATCTCCTAAAGCCGTGGGTCTGTCCTTCCTCTGTGACCGGTTTGTAACCACCTAGTTGGGGCCACCTCTAGCTCGCGAGAAGTGCGCGTTCTGGTATGCAGTAGAAGAAGAAGACGACGTTGACGAGTGAGACTCTCGTGCTTGTTGTCGCTCGTCAACGTCGTCTTCTTCATTACTGCATACCAGAACGCGCGCAGTAAAGAAGAAAGAATGCCACACAGGCGAACAAGCACGACAGTCTTACTCGTCAACGTCGTCTTCTTCTTCTACTGCATACCAGAACGCGCGCAGTAAAGAAGGAAGAATGCCACACGAAATGCCACACAGGCGAACATAGGCACGGACCGTGCTTACTTCGTCAACGTCGTCTTCTTTCTTCTACTGCATACCCAGAACGCGCGCAGTAAAGAAGAAAGAATGCCAACACAGGCGGAACAAGCAACGACAGTCTTACTCGTCACACGTCGTCTTCTTCTTCTACTGCATACCAGAACCGCGCCGCAGTAAAGGCAAGAAAGAATGCCAACACACGGCGAACAAGCCACGACAGTCCTTACTCGGTCAACGTCGTCTTCTTCTTCTACTGCATACCAGAACGCGCGCAAGTAAAGAAGAAAAGAATGCCACACAGGCGAACAAGCACGACAGTCTAGTACTCGTCAACGTCGTCTTCTTCTTCTACTGCATACCAGAACGCGCGCAGTAAAGAAGAAAGAATGCCACACAGGCGAACAAGCACGACAGTCTTACTCGTCAACGTCGTCTTCTTCTTCTACTGCATACCAGAACGCGCGCAGTAAAGAAGAAAGAATGCCACACAGGCGAACAAGCACGACAGTCTTACTCGTCAACGTCGTCTTCTTCTTCTACTGCATACCAGAACGCGCGCAGTAAAGAAGAAAGAATGCCACACAGGCGAACAAGCACGACAGTCTTACTCGTCAACGTCGTCTTCTTCTTCTACTGCATACCAGAACGCGCGCAGTAAAGAAGAAAGAATGCCACACAGGCGAACAAGCACGACAGTCTTACTCGTCAACGTCGTCTTCTTCTTCTACTGCATACCAGAACGCGCGCAGTAAAGAAGAAAGAATGCCACACAGGCGAACAAGCACGACAGTCTTACTCGTCAACGTCGTCTTCTTCTTCTACTGCATACCAGAACGCGCGCAGTAAAGAAGAAAGAATGCCACACAGGCGAACAAGCACGACAGTCTTACTCGTCAACGTCGTCTTCTTCTTCTACTGCATACCAGAACGCGCGCAGTAAAGAAGAAAGAATGCCACACAGGCGAACAAGCACGACAGTCTTACTCGTCAACGTCGTCTTCTTCTTCTACTGCATACCAGAACGCGCGCAGTAAAGAAGAAAGAATGCCACACAGGCGAACAAGCACGACAGTCTTACTCGTCAACGTCGTCTTCTTCTTCTACTGCATACCAGAACGCGCGCAGTAAAGAAGAAAGAATGCCACACAGGCGAACAAGCACGACAGTCTTACTCGTCAACGTCGTCTTCTTCTTCTACTGCATACCAGAACGCGCGCAGTAAAGAAGAAAGAATGCCACACAGGCGAACAAGCACGACAGTCTTACTCGTCAACGTCGTCTTCTTCTTCTACTGCATACCAGAACGCGCGCAGTAAAGAAGAAAGAATGCCACACAGGCGAACAAGCACGACAGTCTTACTCGTCAACGTCGTCTTCTTCTTCTACTGCATACCAGAACGCGCGCAGTAAAGAAGAAAGAATGCCACACAGGCGAACAAGCACGACAGTCTTACTCGTCAACGTCGTCTTCTTCTTCTACTGCATACCAGAACGCGCGCAGTAAAGAAGAAAGAATGCCACACAGGCGAACAAGCACGACAGTCTTACTCGTCAACGTCGTCTTCTTCTTCTACTGCATACCAGAACGCGCGCAGTAAAGAAGAAAGAATGCCACACAGGCGAACAAGCACGACAGTCTTACTCGTCAACGTCGTCTTCTTCTTCTACTGCATACCAGAACGCGCGCAGTAAAGAAGAAAGAATGCCACACAGGCGAACAAGCACGACAGTCTTACTCGTCAACGTCGTCTTCTTCTTCTACTGCATACCAGAACGCGCGCAGTAAAGAAGAAAGAATGCCACACAGGCGAACAAGCACGACAGTCTTACTCGTCAACGTCGTCTTCTTCTACTGCATACCCAGAACGCGCGCAGTAAAGAAGAAAGAATGCCACACAGGCGAACAAGCACGACAGTCTTACTCGTCAACGTCGTCTCTCTCTTCCACTGCATACCAGAACGCGCGCAGTAAAGAAGAAGAATGCCACACAGGCGAACAAGCACGACAGTCTTACTCGTCAACGTCGTCTTCTTCTTCTACTGCATACCAGAACGCGCGCAGTAAAGAAGAAAGAATGCCACACAGGCGAACAAGCACGACAGTCTTACTCGTCAACGTCGTCTTCTTCTTCTACTGCATACCAGAACGCGCGCAGTAAAGAAGAAAGAATGCCACACAGGCGAACAAGCACGACAGTCTTACTCGTCAACGTCGTCTTCTTCTTCTACTGCATACCAGAACGCGCGCAGTAAAGAAGAAAGAATGCCACACAGGCGAACAAGCACGACAGTCTTACTCGTCAACGTCGTCTTCTTCTTCTACTGCATACCAGAACGCGCGCAGTAAAGAAGAAAGAATGCCACACAGGCGAACAAGCACGACAGTCTTACTCGTCAACGTCGTCTTCTTCTTCTACTGCATACCAGAACGCGCGCAGTAAAGAAGAAAGAATGCCACACAGGCGAACAAGCACGACAGTCTTACTCGTCAACGTCGTCTTCTTCTTCTACTGCATACCAGAACGCGCGCAGTAAAGAAGAAAGAATGCCACACAGGCGAACAAGCACGACAGTCTTACTCGTCAACGTCGTCTTCTTCTTCTACTGCATACCAGAACGCGCGCTACAATATCTTCCATGAAGAAGGACCACGCTCGCGCCAATGCCATCGCCGTGCGGCAGCGCGAGTTCGCTTCGCCCCATTCATCATCATTCACCACGTGGATATGCTGTGATTTTTTTCTTATTTCGCGCAATAGTGGTTACGGACACCGGCGGCGGCGTTGGACAACTACCTCACTGCCGTTGTGATCTGTTAACAGCTTTCGCTGTAAATCCTACTATCGAGAACTGCCGTTAGGCTAGACCTGCCGGTGCCAACGTGGGAGTAGCCGGGTGGCGCGGGACAACCTCAGCGTCGGCGCTGCACTCTTAATAAAGTTGTACTCTCTCTCTTTCTCACTCTCTCTCGAACACGGGTCTTTAAGTGGGAAGCAGGCATTCTACCACGGCACCACTTTGGTGGGGCCGCGCCGCGCTCTTCAGCGATGACACACTGCAGGCTACCAATTCGCAGCGCCATAAGTGGCTTTGCACTCCTTGGGCTTCACTTTCTGTGCATTGGTGCTGTGACCGTTCCGAGTACTCCCCCTGTTCTAGTACACTGTAGTGGCGGTACGTGCAGGTGTATGTTCGCACCTGCACTTACGATCACTGGAAGGTGCCGTAAGGCAAAAGTATTGCAAGGATCATTTTACTTCATAAACTGCGTGCTTTTCGTTTTGAATGCTGTGCAGCATTGATGAATATCATAGTTTGAGGACATGGATGACTATTTTGCTTTATGCTACCGCTGGTGACAGTGATCCTTTAGCATGGATGCGGTCAAATGGGTAGAACGCACAAAGAGATTAATCGTCGGGCTGTCGCCAGAGGAATTGATGTACCGTTCCTGTGAGCTGTATATGGTTAGAAGTAAGCATTATTGACAAATGCTTATGTGACACCTTAGGTCAAACAGTGTTGTTTGTTTACGGAGGTACTTGCCAGGTATTTCATTGTGCGGATGATTACTTGACTTTTATCGGCAGACCTGTCTAAACCCATCGTTAGTCGGTGCACAGCGTACATAAACTATAATAATCATGAACCGCCGCGCGCTCTCTTTGCCCCCTTTCTTCATCATCGTCGTCTTCTTCATCTTCTGCATCGCTCCCAGAACATGTGCACTTGCTTGAAAAAGTTTATTTCAGGTACAATAGGGAGGAATTTTAAGGTGAGTCAGAGGGGCCACCCCTCGCAATCACTTGATGGGCTTCTTACTACAGGAGCCCATTGGCGAGCAGGGCTGCCTCCCAGCTTCAGCTTGCTAGTGGTGCTGATCGTAACTAAACTAAAAAAAACGTGGCTGATCCCTCTGTCATAGGAATCGGTATAACTCAAAAGTGAAACTTGTCTTCACAGACGTAGTGGAACGTTTGATGTGCATTTTTTCGCCCCAAGGGCGAAGAAATGAACGCTATGGCAACAAATTTTAATGTCACACGAAGAACGGCAGAAAAGAAGTGTTAATTTCAAGGGCTCGTTTTCTTTGTTATACACAATATATATGTATATAGGGTATATGTGTGCATTTAAACGCTCCCACGTTTAAAGTGGACGGGGGGATGGCCGCCGCGGTAGCTCAGTTGGTAGAGCATCGGACGCGTTATTCGAAGGTTGCAGGTTCGGTCCCTGCCCGCGGCAAGCTATCTTTTCGTCCACTTTTCTTTCTTCACAATTACTTTACATTTATTACTAAAAACATCCCCTATACTTTCCTTGGCATTATTGTCTGTTAGTTCTCATTAACGAAGAACGGCAAGTAGCTCGAAACTTGCAACGCGCTACTCAAGTAGAAAGGACACACGGAAAGAACATACACAAGATGAGCGCGAACTAACAACTGTCACAGCTCGTCAGTTAAAGCACGCTGTTGCTGTTCAAACACAAAGGACGACGCAGGAAACGAACGCACAAGTACACTCAGGATGAGCGCGAACTAACTGTCAATGTTGTAACTTACTTTGTGAGCAGCGTGCTCCTTTCGCAAAACTGGCCGCTGCAGTGAACGAAGTGACCTTCGTGCTCGGTGTAACAAGACGTACAAACCACAGCCACCACGAGATAAGTGCGCGCCTGAGCCACCACGCCGTGTAGAGGCGCGCGCTCATCCCAACGCGTGGGGCGACGACCATTATAGAGCGCCCTTCGAGCCCTTCGCACCATCTCGCTAGCGATAACGAAAAGACGCTAATGTGTCAGCGATCTCTGAATACTGCCACCGGCAAATGGGGAATATAAATAGCTCGCGGTTAGTATGGCGAATGACGTGCCGTTTGTGGCTGAGTTGTTTCGCACCGTGCGTTGCGGAGCGAGGGGTCGTAAGTTCGACTCCCGGTGACGAAACTTTTCCTTCCAGTTTTTTCTTTGCCATCTGTTAGTCTACATATATTTACACCGTCATATCCGTGACGGAAATACTTCAGTGGAACCATAGTAGACCCCGGCATAAAACACTTTCGTGTTAAAAAATCAGTTTCAAATAAACATTGAGCCAAATACTGCACCTACATGATTCATACAAAGCCTATCCCTCCCCCACCTTGGCTTCGGGCTTGATCGTGGGATTACCATGCACGTTGGCTACACTGGTGCCCGAAGAATACCCTATGCTCCGACCTAATGTCGGTACTCACGTTCGAGCACATTTGTTAGTTTTATCGAAACAAGCTGCGTGCTGGAGTGCGATGATGTGCACATCATACGAAACTGTATTCAAGACAGGCTGTCTAGTCATAGGAGTTCATAGGTAATGTGTATTAAAAAAACCGACAGCGAACACTGCCGCCCTGAATGCATCGGATCAATTCCGGCTCCCACCGTGATTTTCATTCTTTCCGTCCCTCTGATTTTTCACTAACCTACAACGCGGCCAACGCCGACACGCGATTGTTTGCGACACAAGCTCCTTGACGGTGTCGCGATAGGACTTCAAAAGTCTGTTATCGCCGTTCCTGGGTTAATACAAACTGTGCATCATGCGTCTCATATTCGCATTTTGTGGGCCGTGGCATGCGGGTATGTGCCACACACGTGACCGAGGGAAATCATTTATAGGCATACGGGGCAAGCATGTAACAGTATTCATGTAATGACTTGTTAGTCGTGTTTGTCATAGAGTAATTCCCCCCCATGCAAAGTTTTGTGTGTGTCAAGTTAGGGAGATCACCATGACAGTGCCCAGACGCAGGCGGCTAGATCGATACGCAGAGTGAAACGGTAAATGTTACTTTGGTTGGCTAAGAAATACTTCACATTTAAAAATTGTTGCAAGATGCCCAACCATATTGTGAGTAGAAAAAACTGCATTCTTCTACATCACACCTAAAGTGGACTTAACTCTTCGAACAAAAACAAAACAATAACAAAAATGGCACATCTGTAGCATATGTAGTACATGTGATGTATTTTATATTTGTTCAGCCCGGACGAACAAGTAAGCGAATATCGCTTACGTGAAGCGTACAGCGTATGCTTATAAGCGTGCAGTAACATGAATTGCTCCTCGATGAAACTGACGCATGTGGTCTGACGTGAGTGCCGGTCTCACGTCCGACCATAAGCTACCCCATAGACGCCGCAGCATAGTCGACATGCCTGGCAAGCCGATGTTGTGCGAACAACTACTGAATTTACACACAGATGCTGCTATGCGTTTTACACTTGGCTTAAACCTAAACAATGCGGCACAGGCAGCTCTTCGCTTCCGGATTCGCATGACATCGATTCCCATAGCGAGTGGGATCTGCCGGAATGTCTTTCTCTCCTGGTGCAGTAAGCAGGCGCATTGCTTGAGAAAAAACGCAACGCTGCTTCGTGAAATTACAGTAACTTTTTACGGCAATAATGAATGAAAACAACATGAAGTTTTCGCGCTGAATGATATGGCGGGACAATATCATTCAGTTACTAAATAACTGAAAAGAATCATCCACGCTGAAATGTTTTTACTTCAGAGACCGTAAATGCTTGTGTTATCCAGTTGATACACGTGTTTTGTTCGTCATGCTAAAATTGCTGAGGATTTAGTGCCAATGTACGCCACAGATGCTTAAGCGTGTAATGCTCACACCGTTGCATTTTTGCACTTGTACTTTCAAATTAGACTCATGCGTTAATTTTATGACCTATTTCCCTCTTCTATTTCATGTTCATGTGTCATCGGACACGCGTAGTAAGCATTTTGCGCAAGACGCAGCTTCATTGCTTACTTGTGCAAGATTTATTAAGGCACAATAACTTAATAATATTAACACTGAGAGTGCTAAAATGTTACTGCTACTTCATTTGCAGGAAGAGGGGTATTGTCGCTGCTGCTGATCTCTCCAACAGTACAGAAGGGCCGGTAGTGAAGGTACGCCGTCCAGGTGAGAATAGAGTGTCATTATGATAATAATAGATTGACAGTTGAAACAAGCAGTTTAATAAACTAGATATTTTTGCAATATCAGCCGTTCCAGACCTGGACATCAAGGTGTTACTAACTTGAGATAGGCTACTTTTGTTTTCAGGTTAAAGTGTTCATAAATAAATGCTGTGGCAGGCCTCCAAAGGAGCTCGCGTGACATTACCTTTGGTTTCTCTTCATGCAGGGGCTGATTTGTTGAGAGCGCGCGGAATTTTTTTGACACGCCAGTCCTGATCCACACTCATTGAAGTGGGGCCAGATATTTCGCGTTTCTGGTAGAACTTACTTCAGTGGTAGTCTGTGTAATATACAGCTTCTCACAGAAATGGATGGCTGTGGAGCACGAAATGGAGCCAGATATCTACTTCAATTGATTAGCAGCAGAGTGGTGAATAACCTTGTGTGGACAAAGAACTTGGAGCCGATGCCCTTGACCAATGCCATTCCCTTTTATGTGCTTTTTCTTTCACTTACTTTACACTCAATTGATCTTTTATTTTGCTTTACATTTTAAAATTTCTCTCATGACACAATATGTAATGCTTCTTGTTTTGAAACTAACACGGGCACGTTAAGCTCGCTGCTCGTCACTACAAAGTTACTGTATGGTTTTCAAGTTCACCGCAAAATCCTCGATCAAACAGCGCTGCATGTTATTTCATGTTCAACTATGGGTACTATAACACTGCAATGCTACAGCGACTACAGGTTAAGATAAACTAACCCTTGCAGTTACCAAAGCGTTTGCTATTCTTTCTTTTCTTTCTTTATTAGTTTATTTAGAACAACAGTGAATTGTCCCAGGGGACACGGCTAAAGGCAAACATTGCCCGACTGGGCCGTGCCACCCATACAGCAGCAGCAGCAGCAGCAGGTGTGCTGAAAAAAAAAATGTGTCAGTCAGTCATCGGTTGCACTCACCTATGGAGAATTGCCCTTTTTGAATATTGCTAAATTTTTTAGAAATCTATATCCACGCTACGGACTCGCTTTGCTCATGCTCTGTGCGGATTAGTGGTGCTTATATGTTCAGTCGAAACATGTTTTCAGAAAATAAACATTTGTGAGTTAGCGCTCGTTCGGCCCTCTTCTATGTGTCCCTGTGAACTGTGCGCGCTACAAATTTAATCATGAATACTACAGCTATCACTATTGCACATCTAAGGCTAGTAAAACCATAAATACCACCACCACAACAACGACCACGATGTCAACGCTAATAACAACAACAACAAACACTTTCACTTTAGTGATGCGAGTCTTAAATTCTGCTCGCCTCGAAATGAAAGATCTGCCGTTTTAATGAAAATGCATGGTTATTAAGGTATGAATGGTTGGGAGCGTGGACGATCTCACCAATCGACGAGGCTGCTTGCAGGTTTAGAAAGAACGACACATCATGAAAACATGGAATAGACACAAAAACACGAGAGCAAGCAAAGCACACAAAGGAACAGAAAGAATGGATCAACAAAAGTTCCTAATGAGTGATGCGTCTTAGCGAAAAGTCAGTCGAAACAAGCTCACCCGTCGGGGAGTCGAACGCGCAGGGCGATGCGAGGAGACGAGCGTGACGGGTATCCTTGAAGAGGTCAGCGATGACTTGTGAAGACTGAGTAGGAACGTGGCGTCTTGCCGAAGCGAAATGTCGGAGGACGTCAGCGGCCACGAGAAGACCTTAGCTCGAACTCGTGGACCGCGTCCCAGAGCGTCGCCAGTCGGGCCAGGTCACCCGACTGCATCGAACGCCGAGCACCGTCTCCCATCTCTCTTTCTTCTTCTCCAACGCATGCGACTATTCTCTTTCTTCCTCTGTTCTTCGACACTCCCCGCACTCCCACACTTACGCACGAGCACCAAAGTCGTCGTCGTCTTTCTCTTCTGATAAATCATACAGAGGCAATATGAATGTTCTGCGCGCACATCATAGTCGTGTATTACGTACTGTGTGGGTACATATTGTATAACAGCATCGACTAGGCAGCACACAGAAAGACAAGTTCATACTGTAGACCTGCGTTTGTTTGTGCTTACTTGTGCTCGCATAATCACATCACATAAACACACTGACCGCTACGTCAGCAGATGTAAAGAATTCCACGCATTCTCAATAATTCGGAGTCCCGCATAAGCGGGCTTCATAGTGAAATTGTGCACTGTTTAAAAATACGGCCAACTAAAATTTAGTGATACCCTCGGTAGTGCTCACCCTGGTTACAAGCCGGACCTTTCATTACCACTTTGCGCATCGTGATGGCGTTCTATAGATAGTAGAGCCTCAAAAAAACTTCACTTGCAGACTCTTTAGAGAAACTAAACACAACAGGAATGCTGAAGGGAACGAAGTGCACCGACCAAATAGACGGTCGGTGTACTTCGTTCCCTTCATCATGTTTCTTCCCGACCAGACGGGGTTCCGTCGAACTCTCGATTTCAACAACAAGAATGGCGAAACATTTTTCAGGCGCTTCCTAAAGCGCGTTATACATTTTGATTGCAAAGCTAACGCACATACCCATTCTGTATATTCTTGCATATATCACTCATGATATTTTGCTCTGCTTTTGTATGTTTTAGAAACGACATACACGCTCAAGTATTTGAGTCCTGATGAAAAGTGCGGTATTGTCACTGTCAACAAGGCCGGTAAGTGCGCGGCGTAGTTGATATTCATCGTGGTACCAGTGGTCATTACAAAAAGTCATGGCATTTATTTATCCTAGTGAATGCTCGCTATAAAGATAGAAGACGCGCTCTCTATTGGCATACAATATACCATGTCGCTTGAACGTCAAGAAAATGAAGTTCAATTAGAGCAGAAGAAAGCGTGGTGGCGCTTCAGGTGTCGTCATTGCATACCAAAATTTGCAATATATCTATGACAAGTCACTGCAACAACACTTTCCACGTTGGCAGCACTCATACACGAACCATGTTCAGTCATATATCAATCAGCACAGTATTGTGGAATATACTGTCTACTAGTACATTGTCGTATCTTGACGCGTTTTCTCTAGGGACTTCCGCGCAGCCTAGAAAAATGAACGAGGATACGGAAATACTAGAGGTCGTCTGGAACAAAAGCATAGGCTCAGGGGTGTAGCCAAGGGGGAGGGCTGGGGGGTTAACCTCCCCCCCCCGGAAATTTTCAATTTTGCTTGCGTATATATACGTATATAAACGTATTTATGCATTATAATGAATTAGCCCTGCATAGGCTAATGCAGCGTCACTGTGCTCTTCACCGAGCTATTTGGCACCAAGCCATTTGGCCACCCACAGACGTCGATCAAATCAAAGTGCGGTATCTCATGTCGAAGTTTAAGTCGGCCACAATTGGGATTGTCCATCTCTCACGATGTTAAGCAAGTCACAGTGGGTAGCGATCGGTGACAGAATCTGCACGCCTTTATGAAGGAACTAAGTGCTGCCGAATCACGTGCATCCAATGATTCTGAGCAACGAATCACTGCCCATTGGCTGCCGCTAGTTCCTATGCTGACCGAATGAAGTATATGTTACCTCATACGTATAGCCAGCTCAATGAAGCAAGCGCGGACGCCCATTTTTAATATTTTTTTTGGCACGTGCCAGAAACGTCCTATTGCATGCTGGTCCACTCATGCATGAAGTATGTTTTATTTATAATATACATGAACGAGTATTGAGGATTAGTTTTAGATTCTGTCACCAATGTAGATGCTGACTTCTTTTATTTTTATTTTATTTTTATTACTTTTTTTTGACAGAGCTTGTCTACTGTATTTAGTTGTTCCTGTGTCGTTCTTGATATCATGCATCTTCTTTAAAATGAATACTTTGGCAGTACTATTTTGTATGCCCACTCCTGTATGAGCCTTCGGCTTACAGTATTAATGAATAAATAAATAAATAAATACTAATTGTTGCCGGATCTTGACATTTTTCTCTTAATGGCTTCTCGAGCCTAAAACAAGGGATGAATATATTGGAGCATACGCAGCCTGAACTCGTATTTAAAGTACATTCTACGCCAGTCATTCTGTGGCATCTTTCCGAGTAAGTCGACATTAGCGAATACTACCGAACATTTACTTAGGCATGGAAATACCAGTGGTCGTCTGAAACGAGAGCATAAGCTAATGTAGCGTCGCTATACTCTTCCCCTCAACTACTTGGCAATAGTTTATAATGTAGAACTTAGCATATCAAACCGTTGAACTAAGTCACAAGCGTACACCGGCACCCTGCATAAAATAGGTGCTGTAGTGGCTGTATCTGGGAAGATATCGACTCGTGTTAGTAAGTATACAAGTAATGAAATGTTTTTATATGCAAAATCAGCTTACTAGCTCTCTGCGAACTAACACCTTCGAATTTTCAAAAACTGGCCTAAAATATACCTGTGACAACGTAGAAACGTGGCTGTTCTCGTCTGCGAGCGTCGTTATTTCGTAATCGCTTTGCAGTCAAGTATTTTTGACTCGCCGCCCATAGCCACTGAAAACATCACCGGGACATATCACTGCGAAGTGTAAGTCGCTCACAGTTATGATTGTCGATCTCTAAAAAAAAGAATTGTGAGAGATTGGTCATTCAATCTTTTATTTTGACTTAATGGCTCAGCGAAGCCGAATCACGAAAATTCAACTACTATGAGGCGCCACTCAGTGCGATGTAGGTACGGCACTCTCATCTGCTCACCGAATGAACGTTATATTTTTCGTATTATGCAATATCGATGAAGCAAAGACGAGCGTACATGAGGGAACGCAGAACATACGCCTAAGAGTGTGTTAAATAAGCATCAGCAGGTGGCAGAATAACGTTGTCTGACAGCACTCCCATGTGTGCTTCTTCAGAAATTTTACATTTAACAATTACGCAGGGCTGAAATATTATGATTTCGAATAGGAAAGATAGCTAGATAAATGTCATCGCACTATACGCAGTGACCTTATTTTTCAGTGCTTCAGTGGTCATATCGAAGCCGGCACCATATGTTTGAAATATTACGTTATGACACGGGGTGGGTGCTCGAGCCGACGTTTCGACAAGTGGACTTGTCTTCTTCAAGGCTGGAACTGATTTCCTTAGCTATCGTGTGTATATGCTTCGTGCCCTCTCCAGAGTGGGGGTGGGGGAGAGAGGCCGCCGTCACGAACTGTGTGAGTCATAAGGAAGGCGGGGAAAAAAGGAACAAAAAACGGGGGGGAGATGAGAGGGGTGTACGTTTCGCTGAATGATTGTCAGTGGAAGCACGTGGCATTTTAACAATAGTAGCTTCGAAATTCCCAGAAGAAGGGCTTTACTCTCGTTAGTTTTCGTTGTGTATGTACCATACCGAATCGATTCAAGAGCCCCCTTAGAAACGTTAATACCTGCAGGCTGGAGTGTATTGAACTTGTGAATAAGGTATGACTCTGTATATTTTCTGTCCCTTCGGGACCGGAAGTTTGACTGAAGTATGTAAAGTTTGAGATCTTGGAAATTGTGACCTGCTACATTAAAATACTGTGCCACTGCTTTGGATAACTTCTTCGCCGTGTCCGCACGATGACCGTTTGATCTAACATTAACAGGTTGTCCCGTTTCGCCAATGTACCGTTTTTGACAATACGAACATTCGATCATGTATTCGAATATTCATGTAGTCGACTTTGAATTTTATACTTATTTACGGGATTAGAATTGGCTTTGCGAAGCCATCGTGTTTGATACGTAGGGCTTAGGTGAGGCAATGCTGTTTGGGCATGTGTGGTGCCGCTTACTTATTTTCCGTCGTTCTGCTGCGAATAAAATATATTGCGAGTGACGCTCTTTTCTTGAGTTTCGTCTTTCTTGCGGTAGTGCTTAGGCTTCTAAATTTTTTTCTCAAAGTTATGTACCAACTAGCCCAGAAACAGCCTCTTCGAAGTCTGCTGGGACTCGCTTGTGGCGTAAAGAACCTGGCCGAAAGCCGTAATCAGGGCTGCACTCCATTCCGCCGAAAATTGCTGCCTACGCCTTCGTAACTATGCCACGCCACGGCACCATTTCAAAAGCGGTATATGGCCACCCACCATTTATGATGCTTCGTCCAGGGCCCGCGAGCTCCAAAAGCGTTCACCCTCGCCACCCGCTTGTCGACGTCGTTCTGGAACCCGTGGAAAACCGGCAGTTCGCCTACAGCCGGATATGGTGGGGCGGCAGGAGAAAATCAGGAGCAGGCCGACGCCAAGCAGCCCAGTTGGGTTGAGAGCTCGGTGAGGTCACGCCGTAACTCTGCGGTTCTCTGGAAAGCTGGCTTCAAAGTGTTGTGAGGCGGCCGCAGCCAACGCGGAATTTATTGCGCGCAATGTTGTCAAGTCGACAGGAGGTAGCTCGGAGCTCGACGCTGTCAAAGCGTTAATCTAGAGGCGGAGTTGCACGATGGTTTGCAACAGCTCAGCGGCGCTGTCGGGAGATCCGCACGCGGAGCCAGTGGCGACGCCCGATGAGTAAGAGGTTGTCACAGTGCTCAGGGCGGCGGGATTTTTTCCGAGAGAACTTGGACAAAACCTTAAGTGGCTAAGGTGCCGATGTAATCCTCAGCAATATGATGTCGCAACGGGAGACGTGAACGCCGTTCCCAGGAAACAGGAGACCATGCGTTATCTTGGTAGCGGCGGGATATGTCTGCCCTTAGGTCACCGACAAGGCCTCGACGTCGATTTCGAATGGTGGCGTAGATGCTTCGACAGTAGTTGGGTCCTGGTCTCCATAACCAAAGAAGCCCGAAATGCGTTCCTTGAATGCAGGGACCTGCAATGCTGAAGGCCCACGAGGACTGGTAGCTTCAGCCTTCACGTTCAGTTGTCGTAGACTGCGTCATTGCGATGAAAAAGACAACACCCGTTCATCGGGCACGCTGTTCTAATCAGCCTTGCTTCGGCTTGTTCTTCTTCGCGCTAGCTGCCCGCGCGCATGAACCCGGTATCGTTCTTCGCCTTCTCAAAAGTTACGCTCAGGATACGGAGAACGTCAACGACTGATATGTTGATTCCAGTTAAGGTCAACATTGAATCAAAAGATCTGCTGCGAAAGCCGTATTCTTGTCCTTCTCTTCACGCTTAGAAGCTAGGACTTCTCTGGGGCACATGAGATAGTACAGCTGCGTCGATACCGCATGGTCTTATCGATAGCTTTTTGCAACACATGTTCGCTCACAAATACGCTGTAAGTCCCCAATGTGGGGTCGTCTGCTTTTATTGCGTGTCGGGCACCTTTCGTGCTCATAAAATTGTCAGGCAGTCTCCTAATCGCTGTACGCAGCAGCAACGGCGTAATTACAAATTCTTGACGGGTGACGTTCCGCGGCAGTTTGCTTACATTAGCCCTTAAGTTATCTAAGCTTACGGTCGCCGTTATCACTGTCAGAAAGTCCCTTATGCAGCTATACACCCTGTGTCCACAGTCGGTCTCTCGTAAGCTCTGTAAAACTGCTTGAATCGAGATGTTGCTGAACGCCCTTGCACGTCGAGGGCAAGGATGACAATCTTACGGACGGTGCTGAGACCGTCAAAGACTGTTCATTAAGGTGACGTAACATATTCCGCATGAAGAGATGACGCCGCGAACTGAACTGTGTTCTGTAGGAGCTTAACTTAGTCGAGGTATTGAGAGAGTAGATACCGCACCATGTGCTCGAAGAACTTTTCATAACACGAGGCGAGTGATATGGGCGGGAGGTTTTGTATTGAGATGGTTTTCCTGAGGTTCGGTAACATCGTGATGTCCGCATTCATCCAGAAAGGCAGTATACCGCTCGTCATGCAGCCTTTATTTATAAGCTTTAATACGCACTTTATTGTTATAGTAGAGGCTATGGTATCTTGTTGACGCTTTTCCGACGATGCGTTGTGTTTCTTCGAGGTTACATGGCACTGCCACAGTTTATGCGTTCCGGTCGGTGTGGCTCGACTTCGGTTTTGTAGTCAGTTGAATGGTCTTAGTAAACTTAATAACCGATTCCATTACATTACGCCTTTGGTTCATTCCACGATGTTTTGATAATTCTATGGTGATTAGCTTTGCGGAATGCGGACCATTTTGTAGTTTTCGCTTTGTCTGCACGACCACGTGTTTTAAAATGAGCGAAATTGGTATAGATAATGTCGTGATCGCTTCCCATAGCCACGTTTAGCCTCGTCCACTCAACGTGTCTTAAGCCAGTGGATAATGCTGGTATCTTTGGCTAGTTGGCACGTGCAGATTTTTAGAAAGCGTAACGTGGTGGTGTGACGCATCGTGCGTAGTCATGCATTGCTTGTTACTCTTGCTGGAGTCGGTCGCTATCGTTGCGATGCCAGTGTTGCTTCATTTTTCTGCGCACGTGTTTGTCCACTAGCCCGTTTCATCGTTACCAGCCTAAGTGTCCCCTTCTTCACTGTCCGGACCACATGAAAAGAGTTGAAATACAATAACCAAGGAGAAAAAAGGTTGGAGCGAATAGGAAGCACATGTACTGTGGTCAGCCGCTACTAGTGGGGCTCTCAAGACTCGGTTTGTGAAAAAAATACTAAGCAGGGTAGAGAAATGAGCGTTGGTATCTAAGTTTATTGGCTTGAAAAAGAATACGACACATTTCATTTACTGCTATCTAGTAATCGAGGAAATCCATCCATTATAAACGGGCGAAGCTTACGAGATACTTCAGACTGAAAAAGAGAAGTTGTGTATCGCAAAAAAGCGATTTACGACAACCGTGCACTGCCGGTGAGAAAAAAGAGAGAAAGTCTTGAAACATGTGTAAATGAGTTTATTGCATATATGGAACACCGTCGAGAGGATGATAGCCACATGTGGCGGTGAATAATAAGTAGGGTGATTCCACGTAAGATCGAACAAACGATGGCTGGTCGACCTCTTAAATTTGTTTCAAAATTTTATATTTTATTGCCTGATGAATGGAAAGAAGAGATCTGCAATTCGTTTTGCCGCCAAACATTTTTTCGAAGCACAGGAAATCTTAAATGACGGAGAGCTGGAGTGGAGCGCTCATCTGCTCTGCTCTTTTGGCCAACTTTCGTTATGAATTGCACAAAATATATTAAAGTTAAGTAGCTGAAATTTCTTTAACTAAATATATGCATGTTTTTGCTTCTGCTCAGGTATTATTAGTTTTTATGTGTAGTGTAGATGTTTTTATAAAAAAACTCAAAATTGGCCCTAAAAATATTTTCTTTACTTTGAAGGTTTTAGCTCAAAAAAGCCTTTTAGCAGAGCGACAAAAATTCCACATTACTTTCTTCGCATGCTTATCTACCAAACTGCCGAATCCTATATTTATATACCTTTTCAGTAAAGAGATACGATAGGGCTAAATTCAAGAAAACACCGAGCAATGGAAATTTCTGCGGACAATTAAAAAAAACCATTTTTTAAAATTTCTTAAACTTTGTCCACTTATTCTCCTCCATATCAGGTTTCACAATCATTAAAAAACATGTTGCATAATGTTGTTGGACTAATAGTTACGGCCCGTCAAATGAGACCCTTAGGCAAGGATTGGCAATTCAGACTTATTGCCCAGCAACTTGACTACCGCCCCGGTCGACCACCCGACTTAACGCGCTGGACGCACGGGCCGTTGCATCGACCGCTCCTGGCCTTTATCAGCGAATCTGAACCCTTTCCTTTTATTTAACTTATGCCGTAGGGCATACTGGCGCCAATAAAAAAAAAGTGTATGAAATGCAGGCAGGACTGAATTTATTTTTATTAAAAGGCCAGCACGTACCGAAAAAAGGTGTCGCCGGTACTGAAGACGTTAATTTGGAATTATTTGGTCACTGCAGCGGCCACGAGCGCGGGGTTACCAAGCAGGCGCGCACGCTCCCGAGGTGCTCGTTGTAAGAGACGGCGCAGTGAGAGCTCATTTTCGCGTCCTCAGAGCGATTGAGTTAGAAACAGCAACACCTCTCGGTTGACTTGAACGCACGTGCACTGGAGCTTCGCTATTCTATCCGCTCTCTGTTCGCATCGCAGCTGAAAGCTCTATAGACCAGAACACAGCGACTTCCATGCGCATCGCCATATTTGCATCGCGCGTCGCGCCATCTATCGCACACACGGCGAAACAACATGCGCGGGCTGCCACGCCAGCATACGCTACACAGAGCAAACGTGAAACTCCCGAAACTCAGCCCGTCGGAGAGCGTGTTTCACGTCTTTTCTAGCCCGGACATTTTTGCTGATTTTATTGGAACATCAAGAACAACTTGCTCATGCAAGTCCACAATGTATACAGTAAGTGCTGAGTGGGCTGCGGAAGCAACCTCGTCAGATACGTACGCTGTTACATTTGTAAAAAAATCGTTCTCGCTGTAGTACGCGTGAATCGTAATTGCAGTGCAGCTCGCGAAAGAGTGAAACGATGTTTTGTTGCCTCATATTACAAACTGTGCACAAAGTTTTGTGAAAGCTCATTATTTCAGCATGCATCGCGTAATAATTAGAGTACGCTTTACGGGTAGTTTCGCGGAACGTAAGTTTTGTTTCACGAGCGCTCTTACAATAACGCGTCTTGCTAACAAAAGCGGGCTACCAGAGAGTATAACCTGCAGTATCGTTCAGCGATCCCTTTTGGAAGCTACCTGCGCGATTTTATTTTTGTAACGATGGTGCTTTACAAGCGAAACTGTGCTACTCTTAGTTAAGCCGGTTAGCTACGCCTGCGACGTAAAGGACACTGGCGCGAGTACTGCTTACTTACGTGCCAATATATGTATTATGTGCAGCTGAATGCCTCGTGTCCAGATAAATTTGGGGACATCAAACACTGAAATGAAAGCACGAAATTCTGGCCAGCTGTTGAGGAGCACCGTGCCATTTATTACCTTTTGAAGACGAAATCTCGAAGGCGTGGATGCCATCAAAAGCACTAAAGTTTAATACTACGGTAAAAATGGCAAAGCATGCTGATTGCTTGTGCATGAAAGCGCTACCTTGCACTAGATTCTCGTCAAAGGAAACGCTCAAATGTATGACGTGCACCCCCACACAAAGCTCGCGGCTGCCTTCAACCCAGCTGCGTGTCACGCAAATTAGGTTCGCAAAATCAAATAGATGGGCATCACACCGCAGAATACACGCAGTTAGTGTACTTACTCGCGCATTTTCACTCGGCTCCTAGTTTTTTTTTTGCTTGAATCGCAGTAATCCACTCGTGGCGAAGCTGAAAACACCGCACCGGCACTATTTCCGTGGCAGGTCGTAATCGTCGCAGACAACGCTAATATCCTCTTGTTGTGCTGCTTGTTTTGGCATCCAGAGACGACGCAGTAGTGCCCAGACGAGCTATTATACGCTGAAGCGGCGTGAACGGGCACTTTTTTCGCACTTTAAAACCTCAGAACTGCAGCTTGCCCTGTTTACTCGGTGCAGCCCGCGCGCACCTTGGCAGCCCCGGTCAGCCCGGCGTCTGGGTGCGAGAGTATCCGCTCGGCTCGCCAGCAGCCTGGGTGCGAGACAGGCGTGCTCTGGTGTATAAGGGAGCTACGAGCGCTCGCTTCACCCACGCTGCTTCCAGAGAAACTGCGCTGCGCCAGTTGCGATCAGTGGAAAGCATGAACGTGGCGCTCCAGTGGCAAAGCAAAATATGGATTGCCAAAGGAAAGAAAAGCAAAACTATCGGTAACCGGATGCGCTTGCCTATCTTAGATGTCGGCAGCAGACGGCCTGAACTGGCCGCGCGTTCGGTGCGCTGTTCACACTTCATTCGACGCGGATAGTTATTGTGCTTTGCTCTTACTCTACTCCCCCTGTGCGTCTAATGGCGAGAAAGTATAGCTCTGAATGATTGTATTGTGGAGACTACCTTTCGAAGCACAAGAAGCTTAAATGAGTACTGACACGAATTTTAAAAACATTTCGGAATGTTGCTGTAAATAAAAATACTGGTGTCGAGAAACCTCAAACGACTATTGTGGTGCCTGGGAATGCATCGTATATATTTTAGTTAGTGCCACCTTAAAAAGACACTTTCGGTTTCGATATCATTGGGGGTGACTTCTCAGTGTCGTTTCATAGCAGTGTGACGTCACGGAGATACAGAAACTCGCGACGTACTAGCAGCAAATCCGTCATCTGCTCGTGGTTCCCATAAACAACGATGAGTGAATTGTCGTGTCCAGTGACAATGACAGTGATTTCTACGATTAAGACTGCATGCAGGACGCAGAAATGGCAAACTCGGGGGAACTGTCTTGACTCGTCGGGATAATGTCCTTGCAGTGGGGCTTGCTTGCAGATGCTGAGCGACGAAAACTTCAAAGTCAAATTAAAATATTTTATACGTGTTCTCCGACTCCAGTGTGTGGACAGCGTTGACGCTGCATACCAACGAAGCAAAGAAATGTCCCTTTTGCGATATCTCAAAATCGTGTCAGTGCTCCTTTAATTATTGCAAAGAAGCCAAAATTTCGCAGAGTTACCGACCTAGACATAAACGCTTTGAAGGAACGTTTAACGCCCGAAAGATCAGTGACTGTCAGTGAGACGGACTACTTGTGCTACGTGTGCTTTTGCTACCACGGCAATGAAAGATCTTCACGGAACGCACAGTTTAACGGTGACATTCCTATGCCCCCTGAAAAATAAATCGACGTCATTAACCAGATCACTGCGACTACTGGTGCACGTGCATTGAAGTCACCCGAGAGGTGTTGCTGTTTCAAACTTAATCGGTCTGAGGACGCGAAAACGAGCTCTCACTACGCCATCTCTTACAACGCGCATCTCGGGAGCGCGCGCGCCTGCTTGGTAACCCCGCGCTCGTGGCCGCTGCAGTGACCAAATAATTTCAAAATTAACGTATTCAGTGTCGGCGACGCCTTTTTCGGTACCTGCTGGCCTTTTAATAAAAAGAAATTCAATCCTGCCTGCATTTTATACACTTACTGGGCAAGAAGTCAGAATTGCCAATCCTTGCCTAAGGGTCTCATTGGAGGGGCCGTAACTATTAGTGCAACGACATTATGCAACATGTTTTCAATGATTGTGAAACCTGATATGGAGGAGCATAAGTGGACAAAGTTTAAGAAATTTTAAGAAATGGGTTTTTTAAATTGTCGTCAGAAGTTTCCATTGTTCGGTGTTTTCTTGAACTTAGCCCGATCATATCTCTTTACTGAAAAGGTATATAAATATAGGATTCGGCAGTTTGGTAGATAAGCATGCGAAGAACCTAATGCGGAATTTTCGTCGCTCTCCTACAAGGCATTTTTGAGATAAAGACGTTCAAATTAAATTAAATAACGTTTTCTGGGCCAATTTTGAAGTTTTTTATAAAAAACATCTGCACTACACATAAAAGCTAAAAATATCTGAGCAGAAGCGAAAACATGCATATAGTTAGTTAAAGAAATGTCAGCTACCTAACTTTAATATTATTTTGTGCAATTCATAACGAAAGTTGGCCAAAACAGCAGAGCGGATGAGCGCTCCACTCCACCTCTCCTTCATTATTGATTTCCTGTGCATCGAAAAAAATTTTGGCGGCAAAACAAATTGCGGATCTCTTCTGCTCTCCACTCATCAGGCAATAATATATAAAATTTTGAAATAAATTTAAACGGCCGACAAGCCATCGTTTGTTCGATCTTACGTGGAATCACCCAGTAAGTGCTTGTCACAAGATTTGTGGAGAAGAAGCATCTTCTGAGTCTTGCAGTATGCCAGAGCACAATGACTGTGGCGTGCATGCCTACACATTTTTAAGATATTCAGGGATGAGTACCAAGCACCCCTTTATAAGCTCTGCATTAACAATGTGAGGACAAGGACGTTTCAATGACATCTTAAATCAGCAGAAATCTTTTGTAATGCCAAGTGCTTTAATAAATATTGGCTACATAGCAAATCATGGATGAGAAGCGGGATATTTAAAAATGAGTATTAGACGTCGCTATGAGAATACTGCCAAATGTGCTGTGAAGAATGGATAAGCAATCATGAGCCGGAATCAAAAGGCTTTTTTGTCATGGCCAGAAATATTAATTACATGCCAAAACTTTGTCAGTCACTGCTCATCATGGAGGGCACTGGCATGTGGAGGAACATAGTTTTTGGCAACTTTAAAGCATGTACATTAGTGCGATTAGCGCGGCCGTGGGCGTTGAATGACGTGCTGATTGGAATACGAGCACTACTAAAAAATCGTGTTCGTCTTCAGGGGCACCACGTCTTAAACTGATGCTGCTCCAACGCGACATTTTATTATAAAAACTGTCTCGCAGAGATGGATATTTGTGTATTAGTTCATGCGAGTTATTTTCGTACGGTTCATGGTTTGTCAACAGATTCGCTAAAAAGTAGTTGGACAAAACTTGCGGTTGATGGCTTCAAAGTTACTTTTCTGTCGTTTTTGTGAGCGTACAGGACTTTGAAGTAGACATATGATTTCAAATCGTACACTTGAAGTGACAAGACAGCACTCGCATCTGTTGTGCACAAATGTCAGATGCGACGTTGGGACATTATACCAGCGCTGAATCGAAAGGGATAGCATTATAATGTCGAAATGAGAGAGAACAATAAAGGAAGGCTAAAAAATTCCGACAGATCCCACGCATTATGAGAATCGATTTCATACGAAGCAGTCAACTCGGATCTTGCTATGCCGCATTTCCCGGCTTTTAGTGACATCTTACGATATGGATCGACGCTCTGCGTAAATTGTTCATTTGTGTAGTTGCGTGCATGCCGTGGACTTGTGTGCATATTCTGTGCATATGAACCGCGCCGTTGCTGGCTGAGGGTCTATGAAGAACGTTTGCGAGTGTTTGTCTTCTACATTAAAATCTCAAACTACAAAAGCAACAGGTCTCTCTTGTTCAGCCCATGCATATTGTATTATATGAGTTTCCATCGTGGAAGCTTAGCGTGTATGGCACCGCGCTGCTGAGCTCGAGGCCGCGGGTTTGATTGCCGGCTTGCAATTCGATGGGGGCGAAATCAGACAACCCGCTTTCTTAAATATAGGGGCACATAAAAAAACCCGATAGTAGAAATGATTCTCGAACTCGAGCAACCTCCGCTTTAGCTGCGGTGTTATGTGCCATAACCAGGATGTAATAAATGATTACACGCCGTTGTGGGGGGCTCCTAATTAATTTCGATCACCTGGGGCTCGCTAAGGTGCACCTACGTCTAAGCACACGAGTGCACACCGTATCGAAATACGGCAGCCCCGGTCCGGAACGTGCTACGCTACTACAGGAGATTGCGGATCGAGGGAAGAGGAAACATTGCAGTCTACTGACAACGCCAACGTAATTTAATGAGTGTTTCATGCGAGCAGACGCCTTCGACAGTGCTCTCTTTAGCTATGACATACGTTAAGATTCTGGCTTGTTGGAACACAATCATAGTAAGAGCACACAAAAACGATGGTGCAAAGTAAAAAGAAGCTCGTACCGAAAGATTCTTTTTCGTTTGTCCCGTTAAGCAATTTTTATTTTATAAAACAACGTACCGCCCGTTTCACGACCGATGATCCGCCGGCTGGCCGGCTGGCCGACCAACCGACCAAACAATGTGAATGCTCTTTCGCGTTGGTAAAGGGACTGTCTATTTTGCTACAGTGTGTGCGGAGAGGTGTCATTTTCGCAGCAGAAAAATGGCAGGGAAAGTTTGTTGTGATCATCTGCAATGCACTGACGTCATTCTGACGGATCCACTCCGTAGTCGCAGATATCAATCCTTGCGGAAACAAATTGGAGATATGACCCCAAATACAGCGTTGGCTGGACTGCCTGTCATATCATATTGTAAAATCATGCGCCGTCAGAATTTTCTACAGCATGGTCTCAACGGCAAAACTTGAGGCAGCTTCGCGCTAGAGGTGCCAAGCCTGAAAGAACAACGCAGCTGGGTCGCCTTGTTTCTCTTTATACTTATCTTTTGTTCTCTCTTCTTTCCTCTTAGTCTATTTCTATCTATTTTATCTATTTCTTTATTGTCTCTATTTCTTTGTATTTCTTTCTTTCTCTGACTGTTTCTCATTGTTTATTTTTTCAGTTTCTTCTATTTCTTTCTCTTTCTTCTCTTTGTTACTCTCTTTCTGTATTCTTGGTTTTCTGTATCTCGATACTTGCGCTCTCGCCCATCGATGTTATAGCATCCCACGCCGGACAAGATTGGCGCGTATGTTAGGCGCGGTGGGCGGATGTGTTAGGGGAGCGTAGGTGATGATGAATAGGAAGAAGAGAGCACACGCCGGCCGAGTTATTGAATTGCACGCGGTAGAAAGGCAGATGCCATTCATGATAATGGTAGTTTTTGCGAACGCGTAACGGCATAACGAAAAGCATAACGGCCCCGCTGTAAAAGAATAGAAAGGAAAAACAGATAAAGGGAAACTAACGCGAAATATTCACGTCTGGACGGCAGTTAAAAGTGGTACTTACGATGAACACTGCCCTTCTAAACAGAACATTCCACTGCTACGTTTGCCGCTATAAGCGGCATTTGCCAAAATTAATTTTTTTGCCCACTAGGACATCAGGATATCAAGTTTCTTTAGGCTGATGTGCGTTGGAACCATGGCCGGGATGGCCAGACAAGCTGGACATATGGTCGCCCCTCTTATATACCATGTTTCAAGTTCCAATGCAGAACAGCCATTTTATCATATTTAGTTATACAGCTTTTGTTGTAATTTCCATGAAGAATGCGCCACCATCAGGAAGCATAGTTCCTGAGGGAACGTACCAACTGTAGCTCTTACAGGGCTTACCGGACATGGTTTGTAAAAAAAATCAGTTTAAGGCAAGGGCGAAACAATGACTGCGATAGTGACAAATTAGAATGCCATACGAAGAACGGCAAGCAGCTTGACACTTGCAGCGCGCTACTCAAGCGCGAAGGACGCTCGAAAAGAACACATAGAACGAGCGCGAACTACCAACTGTCAGAGCTCGATATTTGCAGCACGCTGCTCAAGCAAAAAATAAGGACGCTCGAAAAGAAGGCGCAGATATACACAGGCCGAGCGCGAACTAACAACTGTCCCAGTTGTTAGCACACGCTGAAATACCTCCGAGCTCTGCGTATCGCAAGCGGTAAACTGTGTGTATAAATAGCTCGTGGTTAGCATTCCAAAGAACGTATACCGCGTGGCCGAGTTGGGAATGCGGCGTGCAGCTGAGCGTGGGGTTGCTATTTTTTCTTTGTGGTTTTTATTTATGTGCCTATATCAATATATAAGTAAATAAATAAATAAATAAATAAATATATATATACGGAACATCACGGCGATGGCAAGAACTAGCCGTCAGTGTCCATATAATTGCTATAGCAATAATAAATGATAAAGGCTCTTCTATTCTTGCAGGGCAGCAGTGCGAGCAGTACGTGTGGAATCAAAACATTCGTAATGAAACTCCAGTGTGTGACAAGACTTATAAAAACATTTGTGAAGGAAAGCAGACGTACATGGTGTATCGACAAGACTGCCGCTGATGACATCAACAGAACTTCGCTTCTAGAATCCTACATCGCGAAATAATGCCCACAACCGACAATATAAATTTACTTCGAGCAGTGCATCTTAGAAGACAGATGTCTGCATAGAAGACAGATGCCGGGCCTGGCACTCGTTCCAGTCTACCTGCCCGAACCCGGCCCGGTGACACAAAACGAGGCCTAAGCCCGGCCCGAACCCGAGAAAAAATTTCACCTACAAGGCCCGGCCCGGCCCGATCGCAGATCAGCGCAGACAGGGGTCCGAGCCAATAATCTAGGTGGTGTTGCCTGAACATGAAATTGAGACCAGGGCGTTCGAAAGGGAAGCTGAAAAGGTTTCAGAATGTTATGAAAGTTCGTGGTTAGCAAAGACCGACATCATTCTCGACGTTGTAATTTTTTGCGGTTCTAGCAGCAGGAGCTTTAGACACGCGAACGAAAAGTTTTAGGGGCGAAGCTCCTTAAGCCGTGGGTCGTGCGTCCTCGATGTATGTAGTAGCCACCTCTCGTTTAGTTCGTGGAGTATCCGCTAGATGGCGGTATTTGTATATGATGAAAACATGGCTCAAGGCCGGCTAGATAACTGAGGACGACGAAGTGGGGAGCTCGAGCAGCAACCACGATTTCTCCGAGGAAGACGACGCTCGGGTCTTCGGTTCTTCGGACTTCAACGCCTGATGCTCACCACCCCCTTCACGAAGCGGTTCTGCCAGTCCGATCCCGCAACCCGTTCCTGTAGTGGATACTCCTGTCCACCGCTACAGTCGCCGACTGCGAGGCCTTAGTCCCGAGGCCATCCCTGTGGAACTTCTCCAGCCAAGCCCTACATCAGGAGAAATGGCCACCGCCGGCGCTTCACAGGTGACTGTTGAGCAGCCGATGCGAGAAAGTTTGATGTTTAACATTTCTCATGTGTTTACTTTAGTGGGACGAATTATTCGTATTCACGGTTTACCGATGATGCCCTCCGGAGCTTCGCCCCACTCATCATCATTCACCCCGTGGATATGCTGTAATTTTTTTAAATCTCCGCCCACGCGAGCACGCCGAATTGTGGGCGTGGAGACCTATGTTATCTTCAGTTTCTTTGGCGGTGCCGTGCTGTACTCCGACGGAAGGTTCCCGCCGCTCACTGACCCGAACTGCGGAAGAGCTGTTTATGTGAAGAAGGCAGAAGTAAGTATAGCGAAGGTGAAAGTTCTGCAGCTGGATTACGATATCTGGAATAACGAGAAACAGCTGAGCGCTACGTGCATAAGCGTCTCTCGTATCTTGAACCGTAGCCTCCGTGACTAACTCGTGACGTTCCGTTGCCGGAGCTAATCCAGAAGGCCTAGCTTCAGCAGTGCTGCAGTTGGAGGTAACGCGGCATACTGAGGATGACGTCACCGTGTCCACCCAACATCTTAAGAAGCCCTGCGGCCATAGCCTCTGTTTTAATGTGAAAAAGTGCTGTTTGCGTTCGCGTTTGAGAACTGTCACATTGGTATTCGAATTCGACAGGGCTCAAACAGTCCTTACAAGCTCCAAAGGCATTTTTTTTAATTTATGCGTTGTTGGCGCATGCTTCGCTAAGAATTTTACTGTAACCATAGTCCTGGTCACGATACTTCCCCGTCACTCTATGACAGAGCTTCGTGGGCTGCCAACTTTGACATCGGAACGGCGCCACCTGTGCTGAGGAGGCACTCGTTGAGGCCAGCGAGCCGATGACGTGGTGTGCTGGCTCTGATGGTGTCATGTTTTATCGCTAGTGTGTGGTGATATCTGTTCCTGTTACCATTATCAAACGCGACGAATGGCTAGCGGCAGCTTGACAAACGATGCCGAAGACATGCTGTGTGACGTACTTTCTCTCCGGCTTCATAAGAAGAGCCGAAAAAGTGCCGTTAGCGTTGCCCACTGACCACAAAAGCGATACCGCGTCAAGAGACGGGTACATTCTCGTTTAGCTCACCGAACATTCGGGTATGCGAAAGACATTTCGATAAGGAGGACATCGTTCGAGAAGACCGGCCCGTAGCAGAAGGGGGAGGGAGGGGCTAGCCCCCCCTCCCCCGAAATTTGGTGAAGTAGGTGTTTTTACCAAAAATAAATAATAAAATTAAGTGTTTTTTTTCAAATAGTCAAGGTTTTTAGTAAGTGGGCCCCCCGAAAAAAATTCCTGGCTAAGGGCCTGCTTGAAGACGAGGGCGGTATATAAGGCACTGTTGTTAGACTGCCGCGTGAAAGAGCTAAGCTGAGGGCCGACACAATTCCTCGATTATTTCAATGGCTCCCTGCTTACTTTCGATGAAGTCGGCACCTCTGCAACGTTCGTGACGATGACCTAGTAAGGATCGAGGCAACTACACGATGGCAAGAACGAGAATGAATGCAGGGCTTATTGTCACGCTCTTATGTTGGGGAAAGCGTGTTAGCAGTGCTATCATGATAAAGCAGGCAGCGCAGAGAGCGCATGCCCGATATATATTCTGGGGGGTGTGGGGTCCCCGTCCACTCCAATGACACGGGCTCGTCGAAGTTGGGGTAGTTCAAAAACAATGTAATAATTAAACTTCAAAACCGTTAGGGCAACAAATGGCAACACATGAAAGCAAACTTCCCCGCACACTTTCGCGCCGGTGTCGCTAACGCTGGCCCCGGCGGACCGCACGCGCGCACACACGCACACATCACGACAGTTCGTTGGCAAATACCCCTGACCGCTCGCCGTGCCCGGTTATGTAGTTTGTCCGCATCCGGGCGCATGCGCATTGGCCCTCGCTGCTGGGCCTTGTCACCGCCGGTGCGGGCGAGGGTAATATCCGCGATGCCGCAGGGCGAGGAAAAATCACGCCATATCACGCATTTACGGGTAAACCGTGAATGCTCCGTACAATTCCTCTACTGCCATATAGAGACGTCACACGTTTTATAGTAGCGATTGTGATCAGGTTGTTGTCGAACCACAAGCGGTCGCAGACCTTGCAGCTGTGGCCAAACGTGTGGTCGAGGAAATCGCGCTTGAAGCGCGCGTCGGCGCCACCAACTTCAGGTAGCGACCTGTTTCGGCGCTTGGCCGCTTCATCCCGCGCCCGTACCTCTTCGAGGTTCTCTTGCCGCCGCTTCGCGCTGCTTCGGCTTCGCGGGATTGCATATCGGGGTCCGCATGACGCTGACGTCTCTCTGTGGCCTCTCGAGCTCTCACCGCAGAGTCTTGGCGACGAGCCCGCACTGCTGCCTTACGAGCCCTCCGTTTCGCCGCCTTGTCTTCTTCGCTCATGTTACTAGTATCGAAGCGCACTACCGGAGTGGAGCGAGCGCCTCATGCTACAGTTGGCTATGCCATATGTGGTTTTACTTGCGTTATTATCAACACCAAGGATCTCGAAAAAGAAGAGGAAGAAGACTTCTATTTCGCGCGAGCGTGCGCATGCTACCGTTGGCTATGTTATATGTGGTTATGCTTGCGTTAATACTATGATGAAGGCACTCGAAGAACAAGCGGAAGAAGACTTCTCTTCGCGCAAGCTGCGCCTGCAGCGGTCGCCTCTGAAGATAAGGTTACGCTTACGGCGCGGGATTTGCCCCCAGCTTAAGAACCTGGCGAGCCAGCTACTAATAAGACAGGTTACTTGATTAAAGGCCGCATCGTAACGAAGCCGCTGCGGTGGCTTAGTGGTGCGACCGGAGCTTCTTGGGACCAGCGTCAGCCTGGGAAGAGATTGTACGTGATGCGGTGTAGTTGGTACTGGAATATCGGCTGACGCCGCTAGAGGGTGCGGTGTAGACTGGCGCGGTGTAGCCTCAACGGAAATACTTGGTTCAGGTGCCCCACAGTCAGCGGACCCACTCCGGAAGGACCACAGTCATCATCAATCCCGTTTGCTGTCCACTGTTCACGAGTCTGAAGGAGATGCCGTCAGTTACATCTAAAAACCCGACCGTCTCCCATCTCCACGCCGTAGGACCTCGGAGACGTTCTTCCCATCACAATACCTTTCGAGGGCCATGTTGAGACCCTAAGCCGTACGCTAGATCCTCTATCCAAGGGTGATAAGGGCTTAACGCCGTCTCTCTGATGATGCTTTTTGACTGATATCGACGATACGTCGCCAAAGTCTGGTACATTCGACCTGAGACGCCTACCATGAAGGAGTTCTCCGGGTGATCGGCCGTCCACAAGCGGCGTAGAGCGGTCTTCTTGCGAGCCTTCACGTTTCTTCAGGAGGCGTTTCACGATCTGTGCCCCTGTTTCAGGCAGACCATTTGACTGTGGGAAACGCGGACTTGATGTGACATAAGCTAAGGGATATTTTCTTGCGAATTCCGCGATTTCATAACTTGAAAACTGCGGCCCGTTGTCCGTCCACACCTCGAGAGGGACGCCATACCTAGCGAACGTAGCACTCAGTGCCGAATTAGTTCTTCTTGCAGTGGTGTCCTGGAACTTCTGGACTTCCGGGAAGTTTGAAAACGAGTTGAAGGCGACGACGTACGAATTTCCTCCAAACGAAAAAAATATCAACGCCTACTCGGATCCATGTGCATAATGGGACTGGGCACATGAATAATGGTTCTTTCGGTTGCTTGTATGAAGACTCCCGACAGGTAGGGCAACTCTGAATCATCACTGCTATGCCATTACTGAGCCCAGGCCAAAAAACCAGACGTCGTGCTTTTTCTTTGCATTTCTGCAATTCTATGTGCCCATGATGAATTCGTTCTAGAATTTCACGTCCCATGCTTTTTGGTAGGACCACTTTTGTTCCTTTCAGCAATATGCCCTTCACGAGGGAAAGCTATGACAAAAAACTGCTTCGGTTCACCCTGCAGGCTCTCCCTGCTTGACAATATGGAGGCGACAGTGCTCAGACAACCATCATTTACAGTTTCTTGCTCCAGCTTCCGTCGCGTCGCATCTGTGAGCAAATAGCCCAGGACTTGCCCTGAATGCACCTCGACGTCGTCCGGGGCGCCATCGCTGTCCTCGTGAGTCGCCGTGCATGATCTCGACAGCACGTCGGTCAAGACGAGATGTTTACCTGGTACGTACTGCGAAAGGAAATAATATTTCAAAAGCCTTCTTCTCATACTTCTGAATAGCCGTTTCTCTTTTTCTAACACTGCGTGATCCAATCGATTTGATTTCACGGCTCAAGTTTTCGGCGAGCTAGGCCAAGGTATTTGAAGATACTTTATTTTTCCTATTAGCGCTATTGAAGCGCTGTGAACAGCGGGTAACACTTTTCAAAATTTCCTTTTCGCCGGTAAACATGCAATCACGGTCATTACATGGAATTCGGAAAAAGGCACGTAAAAAATTTTGTTTTGGAAGCTTATCATTAACATTTTCCTCGCGTTTGTGCGGGCAGGCGCTTGGTGAACGGCGTAACCACGGAACCGAGTCAACAGGGGGGCATCGACAACATCCCGTCCAAAATTCTAAAAAGTACAAAACTAGTCTTGTAGTGATCCAAAAGAACTGGTTGGAGAAGACGGAAAGGAGGAGGCTAGAGGAACAGGTACAAGAAGCCAGAACGAATGTAAATAAAATGGCTGAAAGCAAACTGCTTTCGTTGGAACTTTATATTTGGCGCAGCCTTTGACAGGATTCGGAAGATGTGGGTGACCTTCTACCTCACACAGTGGCACGGCGAGCCACTGATCGCAGGCTACGAGCTAGACGGCGAGAGCTTCGTTGCGGCGCCAGAAGAGATGACAACACCTGGCCGAACCAAGTCCATCGCCACCACTGCCAAAGAGCCAATCAGTGACGTCATCGCCAGAGGTACTGTGAAGGTAAATGTACCTTTTTCGGAGTTCGAAGCTTGGAAAAAGCAAAACACCATTAAGGAGCAACTGCCGAGCCATTCTGATGCAATTACAGATACGTCAAGCTGGTCGAACGTCGTTCTCAGTTCACTTGGTTGCAAACGCAGCAACTACAGCACCAGCAAGCACTCTTGGCGGTTCTGACATCAGACAGGACTCGTCACATGAAAGTAAACCCGGACATCTTTGACGGCAGTTCCGGTGTAGATTATTGGTTGAACGCATTCGAGTGTGCATGTGAGCAGAGTCATTCGCACACGGACTGCGACAAAATACGAAATATGCGAGCATGCCTTTCTGGAAATGCCAAACAATGGTTTGATTTGCGTTTTGCCCGGCACAAAGAAGATTCATGGCAGTCATGGAAGGACAGCTGTGTCAGTGCCTTCAGAAAGAATGCAGTAGAATTATGGGATAAAGCCCCCAAGCATGAACAAAACAGTGAGAACGTAGTCGACTATTTCTTCGTAAAACAACAATTGCTGTATAACGCTGATCCGAACCTTCCAGAATCATGCATCGTACCACTCATAATACAGGGAATGAAGACAGGAAGTCGAAGGCAAATGGAACTCAAGGCACCTGTAACGTCTGAGGAGCTGCTTCATGGTTTGAAGTACATTAGTTCTGACTCTACAGATGTAATCGGGTTGAAAAACCCACCACCCCAACCAAATGAAGCAGGATCCTCTAGAAAAGGTGTCTTCCCGCCCGCGAATTGCGTGACAGATCAGCCATCACATCAATTTTATGAGACTGACACATCACGTGGAGAATCGTCGCATAATTGTTTGCAGGGGCACTTAGTGGAGCGAGAGACCGTTTTTCTTGTAAGCCCAAACATTCTGTTCGCTGAGATGGTTGTCAATGGCTCCAACATTTCAGCGCTGATGGACACGGGTGCTTCAGTGAGCCTTATTAACGAGGAGATGGTACCTAAAGATGACATCTGTCCAGGAAAATCAATCAGGGTGTGTAGCTATGACGGAACTTGCAGGGAGTTCACGAAATAGACCGAGGTAGAAGTTCGCTTCAGAGGCCGATCAGTACGGGTGAAAAGCCTCGTAATGTCGGGTGTTAATTTTGATTTTCTTCTGTCCCGACCCGACATGAAACTTCTGAAAATAAACATACTGTGGAACGATGTCATAACAACTGACAATGTCGAAAGTTGCTCCCATATTAGAGGAACGCATCCTAAAATTGTGAAGTGCGCCGACGAAGTCACGTCGAAGTACGCGGAGCTCATTTCTGTTGGCATTTATCCCACAGCTACCACAGCAATCGAAGTTTCCTTCGAACTACGCGACAAAAACGTCGTAAAAAAGAAGCCATATGTCTTGACAGGAGCTTCAAGGCATGCTAGACGCGGGCATCATTCGACCATCCATGTCTTCGTTTGCGTCACCAGTTACGATCGTGCCTAAACATAATGGATCGTTCCGGTTATGCACAGGTTACAGACTCATCAACCAGCAGACATCTGTTTCTTTTCCCAATGCCAAGAATCGATGAGATAGTTGATGAGACCCGCGGGTGTGAATGGTTCTCCAGAATAGACATGTGTAAAGGATATTGGCAGGTACCTCTGAGGGAAGACACAAATAAGTTTACGGCGTTCGTTACGCCATTTGATGTGTACGAATACAACCGGCTACCTTTTGGGTGGAAGAATTCAGGTGCCTTTTTCCAGAAAATGATGAACTATGTACGGAAAGACTTTATTGGGAAGTTTTGTAATGTGTACGTCGACGACATCTTAGTTTTTTCAAGGACCAGAGACGACCATGCGATCCACCTGTCGGCAGTGCTGCAAGCGCTCAGTGACGCACAACTAAAGATTAATGCAAAGAAGAACGAGTTCTTTTGCCGGACCGTAGTATTTCTCGGCAGGCGCTTTGATGGCAAGACAAAGAGTACCAAGGAAGAAAGTGTGCAGCGGAGCAGGTCTCTTGCAAAGCCCCATGACGTTCATTCCCTTCGTGTGTTTTAGGTCTTGCAGGACACTTCAGAGCATTCATAAAAGACTACGCTAAAAAGACGAAGTGTCTCACCACCTTGACCCAGAAAGGCGTCCCGCTCATGTGGTCTGACGAATGTGAACGAGCCTATTTGGAACTGGTTACAATCATTTCTTCTGACCATGTGCTAACGCTGCCGGATTTCACGTTACCCTTCGAGCTCTACACCGATGCTTCACACTACGGAACTGGAGCTGTTCTTTACCAAAGCGCTGACAAGGAGCCCGCGTCCCGGCAACTACAAGTAATCGGTTATTTTTCGTACACGTTTACGAAAGCCCAAATTAATTACTGCACCACAGAGAAAGAAGCTCTGGCAGTTGTCATCGCCTTGAGATACTTCAGGACATACTTGGAAGGCAAATGTTTTAAATTGTTCACCGACAACCAGGCCTTGACTTATCTACTTCATCTCGCACAGCCAAAGGGGAGAATTGCACGATGGACAAGCGATATCCAACAGTACACCTTCGAGGTAGCTCATCGCCATGGACAAAATCACCAGGATGCTGATTACACCAGAATTTGCTTCCGCCATTTGGAGCCGCCATCAGGATTATCCCATCGCCTCCCTCGAGTCAGTTCAATATAATGCCGCCCTGTTCATATCATCTCAGTGCAGTAAACATGCAAGCGTCAGTCATATCAAATAATCTCTTTTGCTAACCCCTCTAGCTGCTCGCAGAACAGCCGCACGGATCAGCCTACTTCACAAATTATACTGCAACTTTTCCCATCTGCATGACACTCTGCTCATTCCGCCAACTTGTACCTCCCGTCGACTGCACAACTCAAAAAGTCTTCAACATCTTCATGGCTCAACTCACACATTAAACAAATCCTTCCTGCCGTGAGCCATTGAACATTGGAACAGTCTTCCTGAATCTGTTGTTCTAGAGCTCGACCAAGTCAAGTGCAGAGTATTGTTGTCTTCTATTTTTAACTGATCATCGCACCAGCCAGCGGTTCAATAAAGCTTCTTCTTTCCAATAAAGTTTTCTTCAGCCGACAGTGTCGGCTGAAAGCGCACTTACGGTATTTATTGGTGTTCGCGTCTTGCAACCAACCGCGTGTAATAGTTTTTACACTTTCCCAATTTACTTTACCTATACTGCTCAACATTGTCTGCTGTATACTTACTTTCACTGTTGTTCTTCCAACATTGCATTCATGACATGTCGTTATGGTATTTGTTTGCCCCCCCGCCCTTTATATATATCCGTGTATAGGCCTTTTAGGGTACTACAAATTGTGATGATGATAATGTTGTCAAAGCTGGACACATTGGGAAAGGCCGTTTGTTGCAGTAAGTTGTTACCGCAAAATACACTGGGAATGAAGTCTCATGGCTGGAAATGCATTGAGCACAATTTTGTGCATTTGGTCACATCGAAGTATAAACGTCGTGCTTGATGGCGACGTGGCGACTTTTGAGAAGCGATGATACGAAGCCTGCAAGTGAAAAGGGAGATAGATGTAGTTAGAACCTGCGTCAATAAATCGTTCATCAATAACCCTTACGTGCAATACATGAATATGTATTGCACGTATTGCACGAATATGTATTGCCGCCTCCGTACAGTTAGGGTGAAGACGGATTTTCCTTACGTTGTGCCGGCAGCTGCGCCACATTTTAGATGCGAAGTATCTTAAGGCGGAGCTCAATCCGGTGGTGGTGGTGTGCGGCGTGACCACCCTTACTGCGCATGCGCATACCCTCTCCACACACCTCCTCTCCACTTCCACTCTCCCCTTTCCCTCTCCCATACTCCTCTCCACTTCCACTCTCCCCTCCCCCTTTCCACTCTTCCTCTGAAACGCGGGCTAGACATGCCGAAATTCTCTCCTGCGCAACGCCGCGATGAGCTCGAGCGCATGCGCGTCCCCTCCCCTTCTCTCTCCTCTTCTACGCTGCCCCCTCTCGCCCGCCTGTCGACCGCGTTCCCCGCTCGCCCTGTGAGAATCAACGGCCAGGCTAGATGGAAGATATAACGCGCGTAGCGTCCCTCTTCGCGTTCCACGACGCGAGGTCGGTAGCATGCCCAACGAACGCCAACGGAACGCGATCGTGCAAGTGCTCCGGCTTCGCATCGCCTCATGGTCCCCTTTAGCGGGAGATGGTGTAATTTTCTAATGTCCATGTCTGTAAAGCTGCGATTTCGCGAATCCAGCAATCGTAGGAAAATATATCGCCACACAGCTTAAGTATTTGCACAGCGTACGTATGATGATTAATATGTCATTTTTTTGGCACCAGAGCCACTTTTGGCCAAAGAGTGCCATGATAAAGTGTAATAATGTGGCTCTGCTGTTGTTTCGCGTAGCCCTGACGGAGAACTTTGGTTGTGAAGCTCAGCAGAGGCTATGACCACAGGGCATGTCGTGAAGACGCGTGACGTGCACGCCGCGGCATCCTATAATATTTGCTGTTCGTCACCACACAGCATCGCGCACGTACGTTTTGAAGGCCCAGAGTTCCGTTTCTAACTAGCTAACACGTGCGCCATACAAGTAAATCGCAAAATGTTTGTCGTGACAACCTGCATGTTTGTTTTACCCGCGACCTCCGCAATACCCGTAGCTATCTCGGAGGCCACGGTTTTGCCTTTCGTTGTACCCTGCGAAAGCGGACACGCACGTGTCCCCCTTTGCAGTACATACAAAATGAAGAAAATGATCAAACGACCGTGTGAGGATGCGTAATAAAACAGTGCAATGCACAGGAAGTGAGAGATGAAGGGAGAATGCAACCGAAAAGGTGAATATAGCCGGAGCCATTCGTCCCTGATAAAGCGAGCTTTGTACCACTGTTCGTAAGATACAAATCTAAGTAAATTGGTCTTGTATGTACTTCATCGCTTTGGCAATACGTATATACCAGATTTTAACGCATTTAGGCGCTAAAGAACGGACAACGGAGGGCTTGATTCGAACTCGACATCATGCGATGCTCGCTTGTACTTGCGAGTTGCAGCACGCCGGAAAAACTGGAACTTCTTTTGCATTGTACCCGCAGTTCGCTTCGATGAGCTTCCTACTTTTTTGAAGAGTGGAGGGGCGGAAAAAGCTTGCCAGGTCGTTTATTTTCAGGAAACCGCGCCTCGACACCAACAACAAAAAAAGGGGGGGGGGTTCACTGGTGGCCTATGCACATTCGCTTGCGGACGGCTGTCTCTGTATTACCCAATTAGCCTGAGATCGGCTAACTTCCTCAAGCCTGAGAATGGCTTCCCTAAAGTGAGAATGGCTGTTTAACTAAAGGTATGTTATGAAACAGTCGGTCAGATGAGGTGTCGTTCATGCACAGCGTACGTACTACATGTAGATCGTGTGGAAAATTACCGCATATAAAACACGCGAAAAATGCGCTCGTGTTTAATTATATATCGCTCTTGCGCGCCAAGAATCGGACGCTCCATGGGGCAAAGAAGTCGAGCTTTGCCAAGCGAGAGGACGCACTCAATGACATGGCTCATGCAGATTTGCGGCTCAGTCGCGCTTGCATTAAGAAATGCGGTTAACGCTGAAGCTAAGCGTTCATTAGGCAATGGATATAAAGCACGAGGAAAACATATGTAAAATGCATGTCGATCATCATATCTCAAGTCAAAAGCGGTCTACGCCTTAACAATATGAAAACGCAGTCTGCCACATCTGCATAACACACCGTCAGTTTTAATGGTAGATTGTTGGGACGCAAAATATTACGGTGCATCAGCAGCGATCGCGCATACGTTTGAGCTATTTCTAGCAAAGTACGCGTAATTATTCAGTCAATATATCGGTACCGAATCTGAAACTTTTTCGGGCTTTGATGTTGTTTTGTCTCAACAATCGCCCTACCGCAGCTTTTTTTTTTTTTACACGAAAGTGTTTCATGCCGAGGTCCACCATGGCTCCACTGACGTATTGCTGGGACGGATATGACGTTGTAAAATATACACTAACAGATGGCAAACAAAAAAAGTTCCGCCACCGGCAGTCGAACCTAGGAACCCTCGCTCCGCAACGCGCAGCGCGAACCGACTCGGCCACAGAGAGCACGTTTCATCGGCACAGTAACAGCGAGCTATTTAGAGAGCCTTCACGTTCTGGCGCTTCGCCCAGCAGTGGGTCGTTCGCCCATCGCCGGCGCGGTATCGCGGAGAAAGTAGTTGCTGCGTCCTCAAAATGGCGCCTGAAGGCTGGCATTCATCACATGTGATTCTGAGTGTTAGCCCTGTACGTTGCCAGTTGTGATTCCTGTATGCATAGGTGCCAAAGGAGGTCGAATGGCATGGTGGTGATGTGGTTGCAGCGGCCTTGAATGTGCTTGCGCACATTTGTAAACAGCTCGATCATTGCGTTTACAAAGCTTTCGTAAGTAGCACACGCGCGCTACGCGTAAAAAAAATATCTGAAAAGGAGGAACATTTTTTAATACTCGAATTGTATTTTTTTTGCACGTATTTACCACTCATACAGTAACTCTCATACACGTAATACAGTGCCGTCCATGGAGGAAGGAAAAATAAGGAGAGGCCCTGACGTCACATTCGTGAAGCCTCCACATCGCAAACACCCGCATCGCCTCCTAGCGAAGGAGCCTCGAAACATTTCGCGACTTCCGTCGTGTTGTTTGCAAGCGCATGCGCGATTCGAGCCTTTTTTTTTTTTTCGCCGTGCAAGCGGCGCCGCGGCGCAGTCGAATCACGCATGCTGCTCCTTGTGTTTGTTCTTTAGGAAAGCTACGCAATGCCCAGCTGTTGCGTATCATTGCGTATACCCGGTGCAAATCGCGTGCACTGTGGAAAGTACCGGGTGACACTTTTCATGTGTCACACGTTCGCTTCATTGCTGATCACTAATGCATGGTATTTGCATGCGAAGCTCTCGGATGTGCGCTCCGTTGCTTCTTACTCATTGTGTCAACTCAAAACACACGTGAGCGTTTGTTTTTAGCGTCTGACGCACCGTACGTAACATGCGCCGAAGGCATCGTACGTTTTTAGAGGCTGTGTCGTTCAACGAAAGGGCAATAAACTTACGTTGTTGTTATCGGACTACGTGATGTATGTATTGTGCGGTGTGCGTTTGCTGCGTGCTTCTTGTTGTGTGCGTACTGGAATTACAAACTTTACGTGCACGATCGCGTATACAATACAGCGGTGTCCTCTTTTCGACGTGAAGTTACGTCAACTATAGTTTGGCGTTGCGCCGAATAGCTACTACGCTCACTCCATATACACGAACAAAGAACCGCTAATCCGGCAACAGATCGGGAAATCGGGAAGGCCTAACGCCCAGCAGAACGCGTAAGTCACTGCTAGGTTAGTTCGAATACGATGATGCAGGGGCTGACCGTTTTTGATCACGGCACGTACCGGTATTCTGTGCTCTTGCACAAAAACGCTCCACGAAGAATTTCAGCACGCAGCGCTCGGGCCTGCCACGCACGAACAGCCTGGTAAACGTCTGCTTGCAACATTTTACTGCGTGCGAACCGCACAATACACGCTGACTTTACGCCGGGACTACAAATCTGCGCAGAAGCTAATCACCGCGGAGAGCACGCCGCGGGGCGTCTGCTGTTTTGTTTGCCCCATACCGGTTTGTTTGCCCCATAAATCTGACGTCACTTCCGCCACACTTTTCGCAATGCATTGAAATACGATAGGGCCTCTCATTACTATTCCTTCCTCCATGGTGCCGTCCACCTCTGGGTAGAGCGCGCGAGCAGACTGCTTTGGTTTGGCTGACACGCTGTCGCGATTGCGAAGCCCGACCCAGTGTGCTCAGTCATGCTTAGCGGAATTGACATGCTTCAAAAATGCCTTTGTTCTAGGCTTAAGGGCGCTTGCGGCATTTCGATGACAAACAACGGCACGTGCACGAACACGTGCCCGACTCTCAGACAAATGACGGGTGCTTTCCTGCTGTTCTGAGAGGCGTGATCACATGGAAAAATAATCCCGGGTAATGCGCCCAGCCAGCAAAACACATGGTGCTTGCCAATGTTATTTCTGGTTTAATGTAACGTGCTCTGATTCGTATGTCTATTAGGCCGCGCATGCTCCTGGGCACACTACGTGAGACAGCAACCGCCACAAGGCTTCGTCCCGCCAAGCAAGGCCGGCTACTCGCGCGCTCTACGCACACGGGAACGTGACTTTACTTCGAGCAATGCAGTGACGCGGAAGCTGCAACATTTGTTTCTAAAAGGCGATAGCTTAAATTAGCCTGTTATAGGGGATAGTTGTAAATACTTTATCATTGATCGCGCTGCAGGGAACTCAAGTAAGGACGACAAGAAAACACAAACACGCAGGTTGGAGCGCGTACTAATGATTTATTTCCATACAGAGACTTCCTTATGTAAGACTAGAAAATAACAGAATAAAAAGAAGAAACGAAAAATATGGTTGATCCCCCTGTCATTGGAATCGGTACAACACGAAAGTGAAACGTGTCGTCACAGAAGTAGTTGATTGCCTTAGTGCATTGGTATACCAGAGCTTCTATAATGTCTCTGGTTGTTTGGCAGATCTAGCACCGCAATGTGGACGTACTCACGTTGACGCCTGGTGGCACATCTCAGTACCGACGACTAACGCCCATGATCAAGATTTAACCCTTCCGGTAGCTGAAGTTCTTAACATATATATGGACAACCGATATGGGGGTAAATCCCGCGCAAATATGGCATCAACAAGCACATAATAAACACTGATACTCGGTATGCACTCCTCCAAAGCGTCGTGAAACGCGAAGAGAAACGCTACGTGCGTTGTGTCTTCCCTGTAGCCTGGCAGTTAATTCTCACAAGGCGAGCGGGGAACGCGGTGCGACAGCCAGGCGTGCGACGGAGCGTTATTTTTCTGATATGGATGGACGCTATGAGCGAGGCTTGGACTGAAGCCACCCCCTCGCGATGTGTTAAACGAAATTACACTTCCATTGGAAACGCGTCGAATGGGACTGTCGCAGCAACGGCACGTTTTTTGTTTTGTTTTTCGAGCGCAGCGGCGCACCTCACCACCCCGTTATAAAGGGGACGCTCATTGCATCCATCCATCCATCCATGCAAGAACACAGTGAGAGGAAAGTGTGAACGATAAAAGGCACGTCCATGTAGCCTCCGTTATGTGTTTGGCGGAAGCTCAGTGGGCTAAACGCCCGCCAGCCATCGTCGCGGACCGGGAGGTCATGGGTTCGACTCCTGTCAACTGAACTTCTTCTTATAGTTCTTTTTTTGCCAGTTGATGGCGTTGATTTTGCTGACGTATTTCCGTGACGGAAATACCTCATGAAAATCTTGGTGGACCCCAGCATAAAAGACTTTCGTGTTAAAAGAAAGAAGCAGCACACCCCACAAGCACTTGTCATATATCAGATAAACACCTAACTATCAATAATTAGCCAATAATTATGGCTTCGGTATCGTGGCGGCCTTTGAATATTCAATTTCATTTTTGTGATAAAGCGATCGAAAAGGAGTTGACGAAGCCATTGCCGGTATGCAGATGAAAAAAAAAATCACAGCATATCCACGGAGTGAATGATGATGAGTGGGCGAAGCTGTGGAGGTTCATCGGTAAACCGTGAATCTTCCGTGAATTCTGCCCAGTACATCATCACCGACGTGAGATCGGGCGCGTTTATACTAAAGGTTCGATGAGTTATGACGACTTGCAGCGCACTTTAATTTTACATGTACGCTGTGAATTTTCATTGTTTAGAAAACCATTGCTAAGAAAACATCTGGCGTCTTTCGTTAAGCAGCTGGCGTCTTTTCGTTTTGCTTTAGAAACATCTGGCGTTCTTTCGTTTTGCTTTTACAAAACATCTGGCGTCTTTTGTTGGTTTATTTCATCAATCAACAGCGTTTTGAACAAAATTTTTATTGTTTAATCACGCACAGGAGAAATCTCAACAGGCACTACCTTGGAGGTAAAGAATGGCTGCTAATGGGAATGAGAGACAGAAGAAGTCCGCTTTTAGCCAACGCTGCGAATTTTTTATTGTTCAACAGCGCACAGGAAAAATCTCCCACCGGCACCACCTTGCAGGTCAAAGCGTAAGACTGGTTACATACTACGCTACGAGGGACGAACGGGTGCCGCTATAAGGAGCTTCGCCCCTAAAACCTCAAAAAAGTGAAGCGGGCTTCTAATCAGAGAGAACTAGGAATCATCTGTGTTTTGTTGGATGTAGTCAGGTGTGGACACACACGCTGCGCAACACTGGCGCGTAGCTCGCGCCTCGTCGTCGTCCAGCTCGACGAGACATGTCGGCGTGCTGCGCAGCATGGTCGATAAGAGACAAATCCATTACAGCGTCACGGCGGTGGGCTATGTGGCTTGGAAGGAGACTGTGCATATTGGAAAAACTACCATGGCGGATGCTGGAAAAGATAGTGGATATAGTGAGAATAATGCTGCATACGTGGGAAATCATGGTGTTTGTAGTGAAAGGAACTGGAGAGCGGTGGGAGGATGGTGTATGGGAGCTGGGTAAAGTCGAGAGGATGGTGAGCGATTTTGGGAACTAGTAGCAAGTAGTGGGTAGTGTTGAGTGACTGCGCACACAATCGCAACAATGCTGGGAAGCAGTGAAAAAGTGGGTGAGGAAATTCATGGTGTACCATGCTGTACTATGCTGGAAAAGCTGTGCCCAACACTTTGACGTGCCCAAACAGTTATATACTACAAATCAGTGGCATATCCGATGAGTATAACGTGAAAGATCATTCCAGTTTAACTGAATATAATTTTGGGTGAGTGGCTTATGCGTAATGGAGCACTCTAAAGTTCAATAGACAAGATCGAATTTGTGCTGTACTTATCGTAATGAGCTCGTTGTGAGTACCTTTTCGTTATGCCTTATTGACTGACAGGAAATAAACCAACAGTTTTTTGGTGAGTGGTAGAGCAGGTTGACGCTTTCCTTTCGAATGGTAAATTTCTTTGCAGTGCACTTATTTTTTTGATCACGGAAGAATGATCAACAATATATTGATAATTATCAGTATATGTTGCCAGGAGCTTCACGGCTTAGAATGTTGATTCGAGCACAAAAAGCAAAGAGAAATAATTATCATTGTTGCTCAGTTAATTTTTGGGCTTCTGGAATGTACCCACCCCAAACGACGTACTTCACCGCAACTTCCGAGGTAGAATTGCGGCTTGCTCACTTTTGTGATAAGGCTGAAAGTAAACATCATATACGCTAGACATATAAAGTTGCAAAAAGTTTCCGTAAAATGCATGATGCAACCGAAGCACCTTGCATGAACTCCTTCATAACCTACTCATCTACAGTTGCATAAACGGTTTGCTGCTTGAGCCGAGAAGCTGTTTGCCAGCTCTCCTCGCTGCAACTGCACTGCGAGCTCTCGTAGCACCACACATCCTTTCCTCCGATATCACAACGATGCCCACTGCTGTCTCTGAGGCAACGTTCGCCATAGACACTGTGCTAATGGTGGTAATAAAGTCACGTCCGACGCTGTCGGAAGTATTTATTTAAGCGCTGATGCTGTGGCCACTGTGGCGTCACCACTGTCGTCCTTTCACTTGTTCCTAACGTGGCAGCGTGCTGCGTACGGCGTGGTGGTTGTGGTTGTGCTGATGCGCTCAATATTTGTACATGCCTCTTGTGTATTTATTTTTGCAGTCAATTGCTTAGCCGGAACTTCTTGAATGAGTATGATGCGCGGTGCAAGGCAAACTGAGTGAGCAGCAGCCGCCAGCTTCCCAAGTAGGATTCCTTTGTTGTTGATAGACGTGATTAGTCTTGGAGTACACCGTCTTCAAATGCTTCCGCTCATCAGGGATAAATAGTTGCGGAATAGTTTCTCGACAACGCGCGCTGTGGCATGGAGAATGAAGTTCGTGCACATTGGTAACTCACAGCGTGACATTATAATTTGTTGCCATAGCATTATTTCTTCGCCCTTGTGCCGAAACAATGCACAACAAACTTTCAACTACATCTGTGAAGACACGTTTCACTTTCGTGTTATACCGATTCCTATGACAGAGGTATCAGCCATGTTTTCTTTTCTTGTCCTTCGTTCGGGGGTTTGCCCACCCTGAGCTATATAATCCAAACATTTCATGACTTCGTCAACTGTCGGTAGTAAAGACAACTTATACATTCTACCTTGGAAGATTTGCATCGTAAAATTGAGCAGCAATCGCCACCGTATCGCGAACGAGCGGGTAGACGGCGGGCACAGTAAACGGCGATCCTTGGAGGCGGACCAAGTGAGTCCTTGCCGTGACGTCACATCGGCGCGACTGTAGCGACGCCAGTGTTCGTTGTCGGGGCTAAAACTCCGTTTCAGACATCAGGTGCAAAGCTGTGGAGGCAAGTGAGACTTCTTGCAGTCAAAAAAATTGTCGAATAATTCCATCACCCGTAATATAACTTCTCTTCCGCTTTAGACTGCGTAATGAACGAGGTTGCTTTGTGCATCTGATCTAAACAAACGCCATTATACGGCTGTCAATAGGTTCTTCTGGACCGCTTGGCGTCTTTTTTCGCTTTTTGGTGTTGCATTAGGAGCACGCCGCGACGCATCACGCACGGGCTCCTGCTCAGCTCGCACGAGCGTTTATAACGACGCAAGCCAAGCGCGAGATGGTCGCACTCACACAACTTGCTGGCCGAACTTCTTGCATAGCATCCGCAGCGTTGGACCTGATGTATAAAACGAAGTACAGCGATATCTATCAAGATAGCACGTGCGCCACTACTCGCGGTCGCGCCCCTATTGTCAAAGTTCACAGGAGCTCCTCGAGTGACGCTGCTCAGCACCACAACCCCCCTTCAACTGAGTGACGCTGCTCAGCATCACAACCCCCCTCACCCAGCGGCGCCGAAAGACGGGCGGGGCGTTTCCTCTCTTCTTGACGAGCCACCTAAACCAGACCTCGCACGCGGGCAATGCCACCTAGAAAAAAATTCGGCAGATCCCACCTACCGTGGTAATCGATGTTATCCGAAGCATGCGGCGGGATGGTGACTGTGGCGTATTTTTTTACATTGCCCGAAACGTTACGAAATGACGCTGAAGATATGTGCAAAGGGTATACGTACACGTATATGTTGAAGACGCACATGTGCTATATAACCAGTTCTTTATAGTTGCGCAACGATGCTGAGAGCAACATAGGTATTAACAACACCAGGCGTGGAAACCCGATATGTAGTGCTTATGCTTGTCCGTTATGATGGAGACCGAACGCACGTCTCACGAAACCGTGCACATGTGTGGATGGGGTTCGTGAGAGTTCGCAGGTAGATGGCGGCAAGCGGAATGTCCTTGTTTTTGCAACTACTGTGCGCAACGCAGACCTCGCTGATTCCGCTGCGTGTCTGTGTGCTTTCTGTGTCTGGCGGCCGACGAAGTATGATGCAGCCTACGCTGATGTTGCTGTGTCCACGCCTCCACACCTTCAACGATGCCGCTTGCTGTGAATGACACCTTGCTCCAGGTTTCAGAAAGTGCTAATACGGCAGTCTCTGTGAGCAGAACGTCTTTTACAGCGAAAGCTGTTATGAGATCATTTCAGCGGCCGTTTTTGGCACCGTGGTTGTCCGCCGCCACCGGTGTCCGTAACCACTATCGCTCGAAAAAGGAAAAAAAACGAAACAAGAAAGAAATTCCAGGATGGAACGAGGTTCGAACCTGGGTCCTCTGCGTGGTATTCAACCACTGAGCCAGGCAGGTGCTTGGAACTGCTTTACAAAAAGACCCAATACAGGCTTCATGTCGGGAAGGAACCACATTAACATATCTAATGTAGTGTGCCAGAAGTGTAAAATAACAACCAGGCGTCCCACAAATGCGAATTTTTTAACCGGGCCTCATTCAATGGGAATTGTGCAACAAGTGGGTTGTTCAATGCTTCCAAGCAATTACAAAGGCTCTGCGATAACTCTTCATCGTCATCAGCCACAGCATCAACCAAGTGCACATAATGCCTTTCAGGTGTTTAGCGAGTACTACGGTTCTCCGCAGAATGACGTGACCGCTTCCCTACTTGACAAAAATTATGATTTAGAGCGTAGTGGGATCCTCGCAAGTGCACTTCTATTGGTTGCCAAGGAAGCCCATTGGGCTCCCGTGATCCATTCCCTCAGGGTCTCAAAAAAGTTAATTCCCTCTCTCTCGCCGTTTCTGCGGTTAACATATGTTATAAAGCGTCGTGGGACTGTTAAATAACGACCAGGCGTCACATAATATGAGTTACGTAACTAGTGGGTCGTTTAAAGCTTCCAACCCATTACAAAGGGCTCAGCCATATTTCTTCATCGTCATCAACCGTCGCATCAACAAAATGCACATAATGCCTTACAGATGGTATCTCGCTTCTCCGCAGAATAACGAATAATGTCGTGGTGGGTGCTTCCCAATTTCCCAAAAATTATTTGTGCCGTAGTGGGTACGTTGCTAATGTATTGTTTTGGTAGCCACAAGTTAGTTTATAAGGGCTCTAGAAATGCCGCTCTTCCAGCTTTCGCTGTGACTGTGCTGCGCTTTCCGCGCAGGCCTGGCGTTTATTTCTGGCGTATATCGTGCTTGTGGCGGTTCGCATTACCAGGGTAACACATTTCAATTCTATTGAGAGGTGTGCGGTAGTGATGTGCTTCACCATGACTAGGACGACAATGCCTACCGTGTATGTTGAAAATTGAAGTCGCTGTCGCACGAGGTTGCTGTTTTCGTCACGCTCGATGTACCACAATGTGCTCGTTTCCGTTAACGTGGCCGCCGCTTACGTCGATGCTCGACGTGATCGTGTACGGCTTGCTGATGCTCAGGTAAATTGAGGTCTACAGGCCGCAAATATCGCTTGCTTTCATCTTCGCCACCATGGTCAGGGCAACCCTGTGTACCTGCTCGTTCTCATAGCCAGTTATGTTATCTTATGTGGGATGACAACACGTTGTCCGCAGCGTCGAGGTGACGTGGGTTATAGCGGTCAACGTCCGCATTGATGTAGTGTAGCCGTATGCCGTCAGGGCACTTAGCGGTGGCTTCTTCGTGTGTCACAAAGCGGCCCTCAGTCCATCTGACTTCATAATCGGTCAGCATGAGGCCATCGCCCAGGCACATAAGAAATGAAGAGAACACTGCGTCATTCTGGCGGACCATGTGGACGAGTGGATCGAAGCCGAGCGTCTTCCAGGGGAGTTCTGTCTTCGGCTCCCTCACTAGCCTTCCGATTCGATGTGTATGTTCGTGTTTACTGTGTTGATTGAGACCGTAACTCACCTGTGGCACATACCCGCAAACATGGTATGTGCCAGACGTGACTGAGGGAAAGGCTTTCTGCATGCTTCGCCGCATTCACACAGCCAGCCTTCGAGCCACCGTAGCAGCCTTTGGCCTCGTTCGAAGTCCTCCCCGGTGTTCTGGCTCGCTGATCTGTTACGGGGTGTCGGTCGCGGTTCGGGCGGTAGTGTTTTTGTGATTTTTCTTTCGACTTCCAACCATTTCTGATCTTATTGTACTGAGAGTACCTGATGTCTCTCTCTTCTCCAGGTCAGAGGACTTTCCTCTGGACGGCCTCTCTTCCCACTAATGACATGCCTATAGAGGCTTTTTTGCGCAGTGGTATCCACAGCGTTCCTGTTGCTCTAGTGCCGACCAATGGGGGATTAATCCGAGTGAAGAATCCGAAGGTCATTCAGGAGGAACTGCGGAAAGCAACCTCACACTACCAGAGTATCACCGATGTTCGACAGTTTGGCAGGGGTGGTATTCTGTGTTGCTCGCCGGACCAAGCCTGTGTATCCGACCTGTTAAAGTGCACATCGTTTGCATCCCATCCGGTGAGCCCATTTATTCCTGCTCATCTCGCTTGCGTTAAAGGCTTAGTTCGTGGAGTTGACTCGAGCCTGTGCGCTTCAGAGGTCTTGGAAATGTTTTCTGCTGCCGGGGCCATATCAGTGTATCGATGTTCAAGAGTATCTGACAATCAAAGAGTCCCCACAGAATCAGTCATTGTGACATTTGCCGGCATAAATAGGCCTACAGAGATTAAGGCGTGACCCTTAATATATAGAGTTGAGGCACTTGCTCCCCGTCCACTGCAATGCGTTCAGTGTTGGCGATATGGTCACTCCATTAAGGGATGCCGATCATCTCCTCGATGCCGCATATGCGGAGAAGACCATGACACTAAAACATGTGCTTCTCAGAGCGAAAGATGCTGTCTGTGTCAAGGTTCCCACCCAGCCGATCATTCAAACTGCCTAGCGAGAGCTCAAGAGCTTCAAATTTTAGAAATTATAGAAAGCAAGCGATGCTCACGCCGCGAAGCTCGAGCTATAGTATTAGAGAGATCCTGCGGATATGCTGAAGCTGCTGCTCGTCATTCGCAAGCCATGGATACAACTATAGGCGAGGTTGTAGCCGCTGCGGTTGAGAAGGCAATGTCGAAAGTACTGAGCGCACTTTTTGAAAATCTTTCAGAGACAATTGGACAAGTTATGACAGATCATATGACACAAATCTTGAAAGTTGCAGGGCGCACTGCACTTCATACAGGCGTCATGCCCAACCATGAGGAACTAACAGAGGATCCTGTGATAGAAACCGTATCTGGCGCTTCTGATGACAATGAGACTACAACATCTCGTTTCGAACAGGAGGGTGGTAGTATCTCAGAGACCACGTCCGAAAGCTTAGAAAGTATGGATTTGGACATTAGAGCCACTAAGCGTCGAGCTGCCCCTTACTCCCCGAAATCCGTTCTCTTACATAGACTGAAAACAAAAAAATGTCAAGATCACAGTCCATCGAAGAAGGAAGATTTCTTAAAAGACAGCATTCTCCAGAAAGCTGTTGAAATTGCTGGTTTACAGTCAACATAGGTTCATTAAAAGTACTACAGTGGAATTGCCGATCAATTTTTTCCGCAGCAACTGATTTGTTACACCTTTGTGCAGAACTTTCTCCAGATTTAGTTCTATTGCAAGAAACCTGGCTTTCTACAGAAAAAAGTTTCAATCTAAATAACTACCATTGCTTTCGTTTGGATCGCCCTTCTTGTCGAGGGGGCTTAGCGTGTTTTATCTCTAAAAACATCTGTCATAAAGCGAAGATTACCCACCATTTCATATCTACAGAAAGTGAAATATTGGCAGTAGACGTAAATATTCCTGGCTGGACACCGTTTTCCATAGTCAATGTATATTTTCCTGCAGGCGTTACGAGTACTAATTCTCTGGATTCCGCACTAGCAGCATGCAGAAAGAACATAATAATAGCAGGAGATTTTAACTCTCACCACATATCGTGGGGTTACCGATCCGATGCCGGTGGTAAACGGCTGCTAGAATGGTCCAGCTTGAATGGTCTTCAGTGTGTGAATTCCAGAACCCCTACTTATGTATCTGGCCTATCACGTTCTGTCATAGACCTGACCTTTTCAAGCTCCGGTTGCATCATTTCGTCTTGGTCTGCCATCACTTCGGCCACAAACAGTGATCACCAACCAATATTTTTTGAAATAGCGTGCCCACTTACGTCATTAAGCAAATGTGTTCGCAATTATGTCAATTACAACAAATTCAAAGATTCATTACGGTCACTCTTAAACAAGCAAACAGGACTAAGTGACCAAGTAAAGGCACTTAAGTTCTGTCAACTATTAGGAGATAGTATGAAAAAAGCTCAATTCAGTGTGCAGTCAACTAAAGGCGGCGCTCATGCGCCATGGTGGAATCCTGAATGTGATCGCGACTACAGACACTGGTTGTAAATTACTTTACAACCAGTGTCCACGTAACTGGAAAGATTATAAATATGCTGCTGCTACATTTAAACAGACTATTAGCAAAGCCAAAGAAGATTATAACTCCAAACGATACAGGTATATGTCAGAGACAAAAAATAAGAAAGCATTATTTAGGTTTCTGAGACACAAAAAGATTGTTCCCCCACCAATAAATTTAGAATCAGCTTGTTTATCAGCCGTAGAATTGGTTCAGTCACTGGAAACAGTTGCGAAAGGATTGGAGTGTCGCTTCACATCGGTGTTACCCTACCATTTGTCTGTTACAGAAAAAGCCAACGAATATAAGGCAGCGACCTTAGAAGAAATAACGGAAGTAGTAAAGTCACTGCCAGGCTCAGCACCGAGCCCAGATAATATAACTGCAGCCATGATAAAAATTATGTTTCATTTATCTCCCATCGATCTCTGTAACTTTCTAAATTTTTCTATAGAAAATGCCTGGATTCACCCAGAGTGGAAAGTTGCCAAAGTAGTACCGCTGCTTAAAAAACAGGGCGCTGGTTATGCAATAGATAACATTCGGCCTATTTCCCTCACGTCGAACCTCGTAAAACTAATAGAGCGATTGTTATATAGACATCTTGAAGAATGGATTGAAGCAAAACATATACTGAATGAATCGCAAATTGGATTCCGCCCTGGACGCTCTATTTGGTGTGCCCATGTTCATTTGGAAAGTAGAATTAAACTTGCTCGGCACAAAAAACAGTATGCCGCCCTAGTGACCTTAGATATTGCGAAGGCATATGACAGCGTAGAACACGCCATCTTGATTAGTAGACTCCGAAGTGTAAATGTTCCTGAATATATAATTGCATGGATACAAAATTTTCTAAGTGGACGCACATTTTATTGCTCGCAGAATGGGTTATCTTCTCAAAAATACAAACAAACAAGGGGAGTTCCTCAAGGGTCAGTTCTCTCGCCCATTTTATTCAACATATTACTAAGTTCGTATCCGTCGCGTAACGACGTGCAAGTGTATGTATACGCGGATGATATTGCATTCTTTGCATCCTCTAGTGATATACATTCGCTGTACAACATTCTACAGTCATATTTGAATGAGATCGAAATATGGCTTAATGACCTGAATTTGTCTCTGAATGTTAACAAAAGTGCTCTTCTTGCTTTTCCATTGACTTTCCCCGTGCATATCGCACTTATGTACGGCCAGGCCTTTATTCCGCAGGTCGATTCATTAAAATATTTGGGCATAATATACACGCCTAATCTTAATTGGAGCTCGCACATTGAGTACATTGCAGCTAAAGGTTTACGTGCAATTGGATTATTAAGACGAATCAGCAGCACTCGTTTTGGAATGCGTAAAAAAACATTGTTAATGATCTATTGCATGTATGTACGTCCAATATTACAGTTTGGATGCATTTTGTTCTGTGGGGGACCTGCTTATAAATTACGCCCTCTTCTAACTATAGAACGTGAGGCGTTACGTTTATGTCTCGGACTTCCAAAATTTGTAGCTAATAATATACTTTACCATGAAACAAACCTGCCATGTCTTCAAACTAGGTTTAGAATTTTAACAGTTCAAACATTTCTAAACATATATGCCTCCCAACACAGACGCCCCCAATATGTATTTCTTAGAGAGCCGTCCACATTTTTTGAAAGTGAATGGTCCTGACTACATCGCCCTCAAATAATTTTCATGCAAAAGCTCCTGGAGCCATTACAAGTGACATTTAGTGAGATAATCTACCCAAACGCACTCAAACGCACTGCAGTAATAGAATATGACGACATATTTCCAAAAAATGCTAAGTTATTGCCCATTAGATATTTAAATGGGTTGTTGGAAGACCACCTTAAAAACGTACGGATAAATTCAGTAATAGCCACAGATGCTTCTGTTACTGATGAGAAGGCAGGGGTGGGAATTTATTCAGCAGCACTAAATTGGTCATTTTCCCTCCGTTTGCCCGACTTCACACCAATATTCCAGGCAGAATTAATCGCAATTATTCTTGCTCTGCGGAAACTCCCAGCACATATCTCTTCAGCAGTTATATTAACGGATTCCTTGTCTGTGTGTACGGCATTAACAGTGCCACAGCCATCGAGCTGCCTAACAGAATTTTACTCATATATGCCCAATCACGTACGGTACGTCCGGTTGGTTTGGGTACCAGGCCACACTGGACTGATATTAAATGAAGCGGCGGACACTCTGGCGGCAGCATCCCTTAAAGGACCGGTCATAAATGTTCTGAGGCCGTCTTCTAATAACACGATCGCACGATTCCGAAATTTTTGTCTGCAAGAGGAACGCACTAAATCTTCCGTCCTAAACAATACATATTTTCAGCACCTAAGGTTTTCGTGGAATAGCACATGGTGTAGTACAAGGCAATTGGAAGTAACGTTAACTAGACTGCAATGCAGAATACCGTCACTAAATTTTTATTTACACAGGCCTGGTTTCGTTCCTTACCCTAACTGTAATTATTGTAATCAAGCGGAAACAATAGAGCACTACTTCACAGAATGTCGAAGATACCAAAACATAAGGCAAAGACTTCTAAAACCTCCTTTTCAAGAACTTGGCCTTGAGCTTTCCACATCAGCATTACTCTCCCTGGGGGCGTCGGCACTAGGGCAATGCAACAGGGGCATATATGATGCCATATTCATTTATATTAAAGAAACAAAGAGACTGCCATGTTAATATTATAAGTAGAAATATATCTTTTCATTCCCTTACTTAAATTTCTGTAATTGCTTATTTATTTAATTTTATTATTTAACAATCGTTTAATTAACGTTTCATTAAAGAAAAAAAAAACCAAAATTGCCAAAAAAAATTTTTTCTTTACTATAAATTATATTTTTCGCATATTCATTTTAACTTATTTTTTCACAACGTCTACTGCCGCACGCTTCGTGGCCGATCCCCCGTAGTGGGTTGGGCTATTCCCCCAAGGAACCAACCAACCAACCAACCAACCAACCAACCGATATTACGTTTGCATGGGCTGTTTTTCGAAACCAGTTTATAGACCAGGCGTGGCTAAGTGGTAAAATACCTGATTGCTACGCAGAATGCTTGGGTTCGATTCGTGCTGGGATGATTATTTCTACTCTTTCCTTTGGTAGGTTCAACGGTGCCACTGTCGGTTTTTCTGAACGCTCTGGCATTTAAATCGCGAATGTCTCTTCTCGCCGTTCCTGGGCACATATAAAATCTCAATCACCTGTGGCGCATACCCGTATACCACGGCCCGAAGCATATGGGTATGTGCCACACATGTCTGGAGGAAAGGGTTTGACGACGTACGTAACATGGTTGTCACGATATTGATGTCATGACCCGACAGTCCTCTTGCCCTCTTACCTCTTCTGCCTCTTACCCTCTTACTCTTTTCCTCTTACCCTCTTATGCCATCACCCGTAATCCTTGTTGAGTTTACCGCAGCAAAACGTTGGCGGGAAACGCCATGCCGCGCACAAGACGCGCGAAGAAGCGGGCGTAAGGCGGGGCTGCTCGAGATCATGCAATAAAAGAAAGAAGTGTTCCACCAGGGCAACACAAGTGTCGGCCTCTTCTCTGTGGCTGCGTTATTGGTGCCGAAAACCCGGGAGAAGGCCGACATCCTACGTACAGTACCGAGGATGGACAAGCTACGTAGGCATCGAGGCGCCCTTCGCGGTGCCACTACCCGACGCCTGTCCGAGGCCACCGAGATCCTCCTGCAAGGTACAGTACCGTCTTCCGCCGACTTGCAGGAACTCATCGACGGGCTTCGCGACAAAGACACAGCTCTTGCCCAACTGGACAAGCAGATCGCCGACGCTCTTGACGGTGAGGAGTTCGACGAGGAAAATATGGGCGCTCTGGATTACCATGAGAAGATCGTGAAATCCATCAGCAGGCTTCGGTCCGCGATGAACACGCGTGCAGCGGTTGGTTCTACCGTCACCGAAAGCAACCAGCCGTGGCATGCGGGTACAATTGACGGAGCCAGCAGCTCCATAGGAGCTGCCCACTCGGAGGCTATCGGCCAAGACCTCGCCGATCCACTAGACCACGACCACCGGGTTTGCGAGTCGCCTTGCCGAAACTTCAAGTGTCCGTATTCAGCGGCGAGAGCCGTGAGTGGCAGGGGTTCTGGGAGCGCTACGAGGCGACCATTCACACGCAACCCGATCTCACCGGTATCGAGAAGTTCAAGTACTTGAACACGTACTTGGCGGGCGCTGCGAAGCGGGCCATTGAAGGAATAAGCCTTACAGAAGCGAACTACAACATCGCCGTCAAGCTGTTCACCGAAAGGTTCGGGCGAAAGGATCTTCTCATCGACGACCACATCGACAGCCTCCTTGCCATCGAACCAATCGAGACATCGTCGCAAGTAGCAAGGCTGCGTGACCTGTACGAGCAAATACAGTTCAGGACCAGCTGTTTGGAAAGTATTGGCTTGCCGTCTTCAGAGTACGCGGTTGTTTTGCACCGGGTGTTGATGCGCCCATTGCCACAGGATCTGGCGATCCAGTACCGAAAGCGCACAAAGACCGGCACAGACGCCGCGGACTCTCCAGTCTAATCGAGAGACGAGCAAGTCAAGGCAATCTTGAAGTTCCTTCAAGTGGAAGTCGAAAGTAGAGAGGAGAGTCGAGCGTCACGCGAGAAGGCCACTTCAGGGAGACCGTGCAAGGCTGCGGACACCTCATCACCGCCACATCTACCGCCCGCCCTAGCCCTGACAGTACGGTCATCATCGCCAGGTGCCACTTCAAGGCCTGCACAGACAATATGTCCCCTCTGCGGCATCTCAGGCCACTTGACGCGTGATTACCGGACCCCGTTATCCGCAGAAGAAAAGCACCAGCGCCTCTCCAGCAATAGCTGCTGCTTCAGGTGCGGGAAGCAAGGGCACGTTGCTCGCAGTTGCCGAACCGCAGCCTGGCTTAAGTGCGACCGACGCTCAGGACGCCATATTTCTGCTCTGTGCGACATCTGGGGTCGACGAGGATCCGATAGTCCACAATTGACTGGAGTTGAAACCCGAGAGGCGGCCACACAGCGAGAAAAGCACGTAACAACGGCTCCTGCTAGCAGCACGCGTTCGTCGTCGGTGTTGCTGCAAACAGCCACAGTGTGGTCAGCCAGAACCTGTGGCTTTGTGCCAGTGCGACTGCTGCTTGACAGAGGCAGGCAACGTTCATCCGAAAAGACTTGTCGCAGCAGCTTTACCAGTGTCGAAGGGTGAATTACATTACCAGTGCCGAAGGGTGAACGTCACGCTCTGTGGACGTATTGAGCCGATCGTCGTCGATGTTCGAGCTCTGGAGGTGCCAGATGTCTGCACCGTAAAGGGTCCAGCTTTAGAGCCAAATGTTATCAATATGATGCATAACCGCAATCTGAACTTTGCTGACGAAGTTCAAGGGGACCACTCTCGAGACTCTACGATAAGCGTTTTGATTGGTTCAGACCACTACTGGAGGGTAGTGACCGGACGCGTCGAGCGCTTCACCGACAATCTCTGTGCAGTTGAGGCAATATTTGGCTGGCTCATTCAAGGGATGTGCGCTAACGTCTACCATTCTTCGACACCGCGTAACATCAGTGCAACTGCCTTGTTCCTGGCTTGTTCCGACGACTGGCGCAGTGAAGTCCGACCTCCACATGTATCAGACGTGTGGCGCTTGTGGCGCTCGGTATAACTGACGGACAAGACGACGACGTCAGCCAGCACCCAGCGCTCGTCCACTTTCTTAGCGCAATACACAAGAGCGCAGGGCGCTACGTAATACCGCTCATGATCAAGACGCCAGGTCTCATGTCTTGTACTAACCGAAGTGTGGCTGAAACCAGCCTCAAGCGTCAGCTTCAGCGGTTCGAGCATCACCCAGAAGTTCTGAAGGAGTACCATGCCACCATCAGCGAGTACTTCAAAGAAGGCCATGCGGAAAGAGTAGTGCCGTCGGCACCCCTTGGACAGACCGTCTACTACCTGCCTCACCATGCGGTAGTCCGACGTGGGGCCGTGACAACAAAGGTTGGCGTTGTGTTCGATGCATCATCGCATGAATACGGTGAACCGTCTTTGAACCACATGCTCGATAAAGGCATCAAGCTGGGTCCTGAACTCCTGCAGCTACTCTTGCAGTTTAGGAGCAGCAAATTCGTTCTCACCGCGGATATCCGAAAGGCCTTCCTCCAGATATAGATCCGATTGGAAGACAGAGACGCTCTTCGCTTCTTGTGGATCGACCAATTACCGACACATGAGCATTCCGTCCCAACAATCATCGAGTGGCGCGTGACCCGGGTCCCTTTCGGAGCGTCTTCTAGCCCGTTCTTGTTGTCAGCAACCCTACAGCACCACCTCGAAACATGGAAGACGAAGCACCCGGACATCGTCGCCCGCCTGCAAGGGTTATTCTACGTGGATGACTTAGTCATCGGCGCGTCTTCCTAAGAGGAGGCATTGGAGATTTACCGAGAAGCGAATGCTATCGTTACCGATGCGGGAATGGAATTGTGAAAATCGCGCTCAAACTCCCGCCTTCTCTGCGACCAGTTCTTGAACGACGGCCTCTCACTAGAGAATGTCACCGAGCAGAGCTCTAAGTCCAAGGTGCTTGGTCTGCTATGGGACCGCTCATCAGATGACATCATCATCACTACGCAAGGCGTACTCTCGTTCGTTTCCAGTCAACCGTCGACGAAGCGAACCGTTTCTCAAGCATACGCCAGGCTATTCGATACACTGGGCTTCGTCGCTCCATTTCACGTGACAGCTCGTATCCTGTTTCAGCGGTTATGGCGACACGGCATCGATTGGGACGAGCCTCTACCACCTGACATTGAGGAATTATGGAAGAAGTGTGTGTCGGAACTGCCTGTTCTATCTACCGTTCGTATTCCAAGTTGCCTTGCATGAACACCGCAAGATCAGGGACGCGCTACAATACATTTGTTCGCTGGCGCCAGTCCTCATGCGTATGGAGTCGCAGTGTTCGTACGCCAACCACTAGACGATGGCCGTGTTGCCGTCCGACTCCTCATTAGCAAGTCTCGCCTTGCACGACTGAAGCCGATGTCTCTACTACGCTTAGAGCTTCTTGCATGTCTTCTAGCGGCGAGATTATGGCGTTACATTCAGAAAATAGCCGAGTTCTCGTCATGTGTCGCCTCCTTCTGGATGGATTCAACGATAGCGCTACATTGTATCTCTGGCGATGCTCACCGTTTGGAGACATTCGTTAGGAACCGTGTGCAAGAGATTCAGACTTTGACTCGGCGCTACAATTGGCGGCACTGCGTGAGCGCAGACAACCCAGCAGACCTTCTCACCCGCGGAGTATCGGCAGCGGTTTTAACACGAGAGTCGAAGTGGTGGACGGGACCTTCTTGGTTGACGAAACCAGAGGGCAGCTGGCCTTTGAATGCTTGCTCTGCGCTGACGGTTTATGACCTGAACAGTGAACTTGCGTCGGTGTGCCCCGCCGCAGCCTCACCGCAAGCCACACATCCACACACACCGCTACTGGACCTCAAGAAGTACAGCTCGCTCTCCAGGCTTCTCAGTGTAGCCGCCTGGAGTTTGAGGTTTGTGTGCAACCCCTCCCCAAGGCAGCCATCCTTGTCTGGGCCGCTGACGTCACTGGAAATAGATCACGCGGAGAGATACTAGATTAAGTTTGTTCAGAAAACCGCATTCCTAGTAGAGGTCGTTACACGGCACGCGGGCCAGCCGTTGCCAGCACGTTCAAGTGTCCTAGCACTGCTGCCGAATATTGACCAGGATGGGTTGCTCAGAGTTGGAAGCCGCTTACAGGAACTTCAGGGGCCAGAGGAACTTAAACACCCCATCCTATTACCAAGTGACCACGTGTTTACACGGCTCTTGATATCCGCTACACATGTCCGTCTTCTACGTGCCGGAGTTCAATTTACGCTCTGGACATCCGATCAACATTTTGGATTTTAAAGGGAAGACGAACCGTTCAGAAAGTGCTTGGCATGTCGCCGCCTACGTTTGCATCCAGCGTCAGTCCCAGTGGCACCACTACCGAAAGACCGCATAATGGAGGCGTCACCGTTCGACGCCGTGGGAGTCGACTTTTGCGGCCCTCTTTATTACCGGTCTACTCGACAGTCTGCGAAGCTTTATATTGCGGTGACACGGGCGGTGCACCTAGAATTAACCTCAGACATGACAGCACGCGCATTCATCCTTACCTTTCGTCGCTTTACATCCAGGCGTGGCATTCCATCTACAGTTTACTCATATAACACCAGGACATTCCTCAGCTGTTCTGAACAACTGCGATCGCTGCTCAGCGAGAGCGTCCAAGACCACGCAAGTGCCCACCGAATCAAGTGGAAGTTCATCGCGGAACGAGCTCCGTGGTGGGGAGGTTTCTGGGAGCGCGTCGTCAGGACAATTAAGGATGCGCTCGAGCGCTGCCTTGGACGAAGCAGCCTCAGTTACGAAGAACTGCTCCCTGTGTTGGCTGAGGTAGGAGCGATAGTCAACTGTCGCCCTCTCACGCAACTCTGCCAGGATACGGAGGATGCAGAGGCGCTGACGCCAACGCACTTCTTAATTGGCGAGAGTGTCGTGGGGCTACCAGCAAAGACCAGCGGCTGTTTCCCTAGTTCTGTCGCACCTGACTTGCGAAGGCGGATGAAATACAGAGACGAGCTTCTGCACCGATTGTGGAAACAGTGCAAGAAGGAATATTTGCTTCTCCTGCGCACCGCTCATCACTGCCCGCCATCGTCTTCGTCCCAGCTGCGCGTTGGTGACTTGGTGATTGTAAGGACGACAGCATGCCAGCGCTGCAATAGAAGCTCGGCAGAGTGGTCGAGGCGTTTCCAGGCCGGGACGGAATCGAGAGGTACTTCAAGATTGCATTCCAAAACGGTCAGCAAGTACGTCGCCCCGCTCAACGGTTGTACCCTTTGGAGGCAAGCGAACACACCGCGGCCCCGGGAGGATGTTGAGTTTACCGCGGCAAAACGTTGGCGGCAAACGCCATGCCGCGCACAACCCTATCGGAAAAAACAGCGTTCCCATTGCCTCCCAGTGCCTTTCAGCGCACTGGGTGGCACTGGAAACGCTGTACAGTGTGTCCCAGTGTAGTACAGCGCGCTGGGAGGCACTGGGACAAACTGTACAGCGTGGCCAGTGCCGCCCAGTGCGCTGGAAGACGCTGGGAATACTGTACAGTGTGGCCCAGTGTCTTACAGCGCACTGGGAGGCACGGGCAACGCTGTACAGTGTCTGCCCGCGCACTGGGAACACTGGCAGCACAATGGAAAAAACTGGGCGCGCTATGTGGAATTCATATAAGATGTGGTATTGGGTCGCGAGAAGTCGAAAAAAAAACTTATCGAATATCTTGAAAATATTATTCTATTCTGTGTCCTACACATCTCCAGCTTTAATTTTAGTTAAGCGACGGACGTATGTATACGCTAAAGCAATCATCTGTCGAGCGCGCGCGCGCGCGCTTTCTCAGAAGTGTGTGATCGAGTGTCGTAAATGTAGTTCATATAACTGCATCGAACGAACCTATCATTCGCAACCCAATATGACATTAGTATCAGTCTGATAATGCCATAAAGCTACTCTAGCAGTCAGTCCTTTCATATGGGCTCGTACCGCTGAAAGCTGCACGTCTCCGGCAATAGTGAGCCAATGTAACGCTGAATCTCGGCGTTTTTAGGTTCTGATTCATGTAGTCGAAGGTGTAAATATGGCCTCGCATGAGTCAGGTATGATCGAAATTACAGTTGAACGCTTATTATATTCTTCGTAATTGAATATCCAGGTTCATCACAGCGATCGCGGCGCACGGAGTACAGCTCTAAGCCTAATGGTCGGTTCGGCTAGGATGAACTACTGCGGCTGTATAGTACGCGGAACGTAAACACAAAGGACAGAAAATATGTTCAAACGGATGACGAAAACTAAAGTGTTCAGTGTGCAGGTCAGTTGCACATTGTTTTTTACACAGGTATGACTAACTGCTTAGCGAGTCAGTGCGATTGCCGCAACACATCTGCGGTTACGCTAATATATTTTGCGGCAAAACGTCCAGATAGACTTTCCAATTCTAGGCAGCACATAAAAAACAAATTAAGTACCTTCGCTGAGGTTCTCGCGAGCACGAAGAGACTGAAATCTGCGTTTCTAAACGAGAAAAATGAAAACACTGGCTACCGGACGTAGTTAAAATGTGAAGTAAAAAAAGAGACCGTCTCTCGTCTTCCAGGTGTGGTGCACAATCAAGAAAAAAAAATCCAGGTGTGGTGCAGCGGTAACGTGTCAGATTCAGGATACATGGTGCGTCGAGGTGGTGGGTTCGACTCCCGCTCGCTCTTCTTTTTTTTAGGTTTTTATTTTTTCTCGCAGTGCGCGCCTATCAGCCCTAATTACGGTCTGGGTATGGCCACAGTTTTCAAAAACATTTTGAAAGCCCTATTTCGGCCCGCAACGGGTGGCCCAGTGTGCAGTGCGCCAGCGTGTCTCGTGCAGCGTGCCAGCGTCCCAGTACCCAGCGCCACACTGGTCCAATAATCAGGTATGGCACTGGGACAGTGCCACTGGGTTTTCCGATAGGGAAGACGCGCGAAGAAGCGGGCGTAAGGCGGGGCTGCTCGAGAGCACGCAATAAAAGAAAGAAGTGTCAACCAGGGCAACATGGGTGTGGGCCTCTTCTCTGTCGCTACAATCCCCCCTTATGGCAATTTTGGTCTACACCGAGTTAAGGAGGCGATCACGAGAGCACGCACACTTTGGAGCCTAGATAGATAGATACGTAGATAGCGAACATTTGACACTTTAGGCGTTTCTAAGAAATGCTTCGCATTTAAAATTCTAGGGGGCGCTGACGCAGACGAATGTCATTCCATGTACCCCTCGCGCGATGGAGTCGGCCAGCTCTCTTCATTTCCGCTTCAACCACGCTCGTTCTCAGCGCTCACGCGCGTTTCGAAGCGCGTCGAAAATATGATGCGCGGGGCGATCTTATCGATTTGGCTTTATACGCCGCAATGGTGACGGTTAAAAGGCGCCGAGAGTGTCCATATAATTGCTATCGTAATAAAATTTAGAGTGCAGCATTCAACACTCTGCGTAATGTAATGACCAATAGCATTACCTCTTCTCAACGATTTGATACAGTTTCTTTATTAAGCACTAATAATTTATGTTTTCACTTATACATATTATGCCTTATGGGTGGCAGTAAAGGACTCTGGCTTTATAATGGAAAAATACTTTATTGTGGCTTATCAGTATTTGATCTCGGTATGAACGAAGCAAAAGCAATATTTTGTCATGCACTCACACGTATGCGGAGGTCAGGCTATCGCTTCCACTGGGTACCAACTATTGTCGGGATCCCCCCAAATGAAAGGGATGATCAACGTGCTGCGGCAGAAAAACAACTTACACCTTCAAGAGTATGCCTCTAACGGAAAAGTTTCATGCTCTTCGAAGAGTAGCAATCTTTAAATGGCACCGTAAATGGGAATAGAGAGAAAACAACAGGCTTCGCTTTGTCAAACGCGTATACATGTTGAATAGAAGTGGTATTGTCAAGAACATTTCCTCGAAATGATTCGTTGTCGACTTCGAATAGGGCATACAAATATCACCCATAGCCACTTAGTGACGGAGGGGGAGCAACAAACACGCTCTGAATACCAGGAGCCGTTCACTTGAATATGAATTCTCATTACTTGTCGACGTACCGAAAGACAATGACAATACTTTATATTTACGTGGAAAGCAGTGCAGGAAGACAAGGCACAAAAGGAAGACACGAAATGACAGGACAACCGCTGTTTCGTGCCTTCCTTTTGTGTCTTGACTCCGTGCACTTCTTCCCACGTAAATATGAGCTGTCACCAACACGCCCAACTCTCAATATTATTGAAAAACACTTCGGCATGTTTTAAAGGTTTCAGAAACTACGTCGACCCATTGTCGCTTTTCGATGCTCCACACGTACCCGTGACGCGCAGGATCAGTTTGCAACATGAATTTTTTATAAATACATTATAGGCACAACAGTGCATTCTGCTTTCCCTATGAAACTTCATCACCACGCGGACGGCGTAATGTTTCTTTAGTTATTGTTGGGCCATTCAACCAATGTTATCTAATTTGCCGACAAGTGAAAGGTCTATAGTCATTGCGAACAATTTAGAGGTCGACGAGAATTTCATCCTCAGAATGAGCAAGGATTAGTGAGCAATGTTCCACTTGTTGTCGCAATGAAATTTTCCGGCGTTCTGTAATACAACGAGGAAAGACGTCTACTACAATACGCGTGAATATATGCACAAGAATACTGGCAAGAACGTTGAGCAACGGGCTACGCTGGACTGAATAGCCGGAAAACGTCATGATATGAAATAGGGGCTTGACGCAGTGCGAAACCAAATGACCGAATCACGTGTGCTCAGGATAACCACGAAAATAGCGTTTATGAAGAGAGCGTTGGGCAAGACTTCATATGTTGCAACGCACCTTGTGAAAAAGAACAAAAGTATACTCTGTATACAATCGGCCGCAAATGTTTGGAATGCTGGTACTATGGCAAAAAAAGCAGTCAAACTTACGCAATTCGCGGAGCCGCGGTCGCGCTTAACAGGCGCGCGTTTCACGCCTGTGTATACCTTTACAGGATAAACCACACTGTCACGCGTACAACCATGGAGATTTTACAATGGTGCAGGACGGCACCTCATAAGGAAATATTATAACCCTTATCCTACAAAACAGAATAAGGACATCGTTTCCTTCGTATCTGTCATTATGTTTTACAGGAGGAACATGGGCTAAAGCCGCGGTGCAGCAGGCAAAATAGAACGCCCAAACTATGTCGAAATTCTAAAGAGTACGCTCAGCAACAAATTGCTCTAAACCAATTAACCAGATAATGTGGCGAAAAGGAGCAGGTTCACATTACTGAAGCAGGGCACTTAAAGAAAGAGCTAGTTTGCGCAGTTGCGAAGAAAGGTACACTTAAGCGCGCGACGACACTTGTTTCAATCCAGCGATTGTTTGTCTTTCTTATTGTATGCGTGGACTTTCCATTCCTTCAATTGCTCTGCTATATTATTATTATCACGGCTCATTCACTTGCCTAGCAATACATAATAAAAGGACGGCATATGGAGAAAAGAAAGGTAACAATGCAGCTTACTATTGAGCAATCCTTGATGATGAGCCCAAGAGTTCTCTGCCCTACGGAGAGCAGCGAGAATACCATTGTAGCGTCATCATCATCGCCATTCATCATCATCATCATTTTTCTAGCCACCATGCAGCGCCTCTCACGCAGCTCATGCTCAGAGCTCGAGGCGCGAGCAGTAGAGATCGTGCTCACGCTCCTGGCGGTTTGGACGCTGCAGCCGCCGCCGCTCCGCTTCGGCAATCGCCTTCCAAATAAAGTGGCGAGACAACGACACGGCCACGTTGGCCGCCGTCACGTCTCCCTCTCTCGGTGCATTGGTGACCCGGACAACCACGCCCTTCGCCGATCGGCCCGCTGCCATGCTTCCGCGACTCTGCCCTCCAGTTCCGCCGTCTCACCCGGCCTACCCCCGAGCGTGGTTTATGGGGCTCGATGCCATTCTCGTGGTGAATGGCGTGAAGGCACATCCGCTGATGCACGCTGTCCAGCTGAACACCCTCCCGGTTGAGCTGCGGCATCTCGCCGCCGCGCCGTCCTCCAGCCCGCGGCCCTACGACGACCTCTGCGCTGCAGTGCTCGCCTGCTACAGACAAACGTACCGCCCGCTTCCGGGAAGCCGCGAGTTCCACATTTCCCCTCCATCGCAGGGAGCGGTACCAGCCGGCTCGGAGCCCGCCCTTGACCAAGGCCTCAGTCCCCCGGCTACGACTTCTTGTACGTCGGATTCGGACACAAGGGCATCTCTTCCTGTTCCGCACCACCACGACAAGGTAGAAGACGCCAGTACTTCGACTGACTTGTCCAACACGAGGTGTGTTTTTTCGACAGCCTCAGCCCATGGTCCTTCAGGCGTGCCGGCCATCTGCACGTCTTCCCCGACCTCCACGGCTTACGACACTTCTGACACGTCAGGCTCCACGACGGCTACCTCGCCGCACGCCCTGGAGTCTGCCATAGGCACGGACATCGTGACGCCCGCTATACGACCCCCGATTGCGGAGGCATCGCCAGCCATGATGTTCAACGAACCAGCCTTTTCATCGACCTCGACACGGTCCGCATCTTGACAGCACCAACCACCATCGTCCTCGAAATCTCCTGCAGCAGACGTTCAAGCCCATAACCAGCTACGGCCGAATATACGTGACGCTGCGGCGAGGACTGAAAATCCCGAGGACCACCCGCCTATGCCCAGACCACGTATGCCCTACCGGCCACGCAGGCAGACAACCCGCCTGCCGCCCCCCACACGTGCTCTCCTGCACCTACTAAACAACTTAATTCTGCGACTACAGCTGCAACGCCTTCCAGTCCCTCCAACACTTCTCATCACACCAAGACATGTCGCGCCACGTCTATCTGCAGCGCACGACTCGCGGCTCGTCTGCACTCTACACGGAAGACAATACAGCAGCCGCAATCAGTAATGTGCCGCCACCAACGCCGTTACCGGCACAGTCGCCGTGCCGATTGCGTCGCCCGCCCAACCCGGCGAAGTTCGCACCGACGTACGTCTAAACACGCTGGCCCAGACGAACTACGCCTAGGCTCCACCCTGTTTTTAAGATACCTTCGCCCGAGTGTGCGCAAGGACCGCCAGCATCACAACAGCTTGTGTGTGTGTCAATTCCGCTGGGCTGCACTGCGGAATATCTCGCCCCGCTACCGATTTCCTCGTTATCGGTATCGCACGGCTACTTTCACGTTAGCGACCTGGACTGCCCACGGACCCTATCGTTTCGCGACATGAACATTCTTCTATATACGCACCCATCGTTTTTCATTCCGGGGTATTTTCTGCAGGGGGGAGTAATCTGTAGCGTCATCATCATCGCCATTCATCATCACCGTCATTTTTCTAGCCACGGCGCTGCGCCTCTCGCGCAGCTCATGCTCAGAGCTCGAGGCGCGAGCTGTAGAGAACGAGCTCACGCTCCTGTCGGTTTGGATGCTGCAGCCGCCACCGCTCCGCTTTGGCAATCGCCTTCCAAATAAACTGGCGAGACGGCCGCCTTCACGTCTCCCTCTCTCGCTACACCATGTGTATATATAAACAGATGCTTGGGCTGGAATTGACGCTAAAATATTGGATTGGTGAGTCAACGAACATAATGATATACATAGTGTCACGGATAAAATCCCAAAAGCCTTCGGGTCGACGGTGCAGATCATTTGTAGTGCTGCTCTGGCACCTCGTTCGTAGTCTTTGGCAAGTAACCAAATGCGTTGGATGGCAAGGAATTGCACATTATGGCTCAAGTTACGTTCAAGCGAGTTGCACATAAAAAATGAACAAAAAGTGTAAGCCAGTGTTTGTTGTGTGCACTTAATAAATAACAGTATACTTCTAAAAAAAACATGCTTCATTTTTTTTCTGATACCTTGTCGGCAGCACTGTGGAAAGCCTTCGAATGCGTGTAAAAGCTTGAAAAAAGACAAAGCAGCCATATATACCATTTGCGCGGCCACCTCATCTTTCCTTTGTTTCTAAACAAGTGCGCTTCACAGTGGAGTGGACTTACAGGCCGGCGGCGAGGGGCGCGCCGCACAGTCAACGTAATTTTTTAACAGCGTAGCTGTTTAGCAAATCGTGTCTTGCATCTCGTATCACGAAACTAACAGCTTCATAAGCGCTGCCACAAAGGTTGGGTAAATCCCACTACTCACCACTTGTTCACTGCAAATGAAGAAACTATCGTCCTCAAACGCGTATGTGTCGCTGTGCGGCCTATCAGAAAACTATCATAAGAAACAGGTATGTGCCACAGAAATAGAGTATTTCCCACTAATTACCACTGATCCACTAAAAACGATAAAGGCATAGCCCAACACATCCCTGTGAAGCAACTGCGGCGATGAAGCAACTGAGACCCCTAGCACGTACAACGAGAAATTACAAGGGAACGGGAAAGGCAACTGCGTGAGAAGACCCCGAAGCGATGGAAGGCCTACGCGAACGATGACGTGCCCGTAGATGTATGAGAGTTACGAGCGCTTGGTTTCAGCGCGAGGCTCTGTTTCTGGAGTTCGACATCAATGTCGTGTTTGTGATAGTCTATGGTTTAACTCGAACTTCTCTGCGCAGAGACTCAACGGAGAAACAACGTAGCATCACCTAGGTAAAGCCTAGCAACGACCTAGAACCAACCTGAATTAGTCTTCAGAATCGTCCAATTTCGCTGTTTTAAGGCTTCCGCAGCTATGTGCAAGCCTCGCCAATTTTTTTTCTCGCTAAAACAAATATTACTCAGAATAATATTTTTAGAAATAGATCCTCTTTGTATATTCTTGGAAATGAGTCCAACCATGCATTTATACATGGGCCACATCTCCAATCGGCATGTCCCTCAATATCAGCCATTTCATACATTTTTTGAAAGTTTGAGTCATTTCTTTTGGAAACTTCTGGGTCACCGACCCCATATATATTTTTTAACGCGCTTACTGCCGAGTATCCAGCCAAGTGACGTAGTTGTATTGTGTTTGTAAGCTTTGTAGAACTAAAAAAAAGTCAAAACAGGTGCAGAATCGCCGTACTTGTCTAACAACCAGCAAGGACTTGATGTGCCCCATGAAGTACTGTATTTTTCAGTGTTTTTAGGCAGCAAAAGGGAGAGTTGGGCTGGTTGGTTGGGGTTCATATTGAACAGCGCAAAAATCGAGGCACAAAGAAGAGACTGCACAACACGAGCGCTGTGTTGTGAAGTCTCTTCTTTGAGGCTCGTTTTTAGGCAACCTAGGTTTCGCCCACTACCGCATACGGCAAAACTCAAATCGTTATGAAGGACGTAGTTTTTTTTTTGCTTGCAAAGGTACTTTACGAGGCAAAGTGCACTACAATAAGTTTTAGAACAGAGCTGGAGAAAATCTAGCGCATTGTCTGGTACATTTGGCTTGCAATAACCTGTGTGGGCTCTGCTCCCTTTAATTCTGAAAGATTGGAACGATGACGTCTGTAGACCCATTCGTTTCACAAAATGTTTAAGGTAGTTATAGAGTGTATGAATAGGAAATCTCCGCTTTAATGTCGCCAATCACGAGCGCGACAAAGAGGAGTTGTAAAAATATACAGTTCCTGTAGCTCACCTTTCAGAGATTCAGGGCGAAGCCTATACACGCACGATACGCTCATTAAATACATGTGACGTCTCAACCGACCGCATTGTTAGTTCTTATTCTGCTCTTTCGTTAACCTACACATTATCAATGATTCTATATGCGGAGAATCGGTCGCTGAGGTGTTTATTCACATTTATTTCGCTTTATTTCTCTTGAACATTTAGTACCCTTTAATTCACTTTACCTTTCACTGACTCTTACTGTTCATTTCATCCATTTTATCCCTTTACTGATTCATTCCTCTTTAATTCACACGTGTTTCACCGTATGCTGAAGCTATACTTTCTGGTCTTTTGTCCCAAGATTACTAATTAAGACACTGGACAGCCCGTGCGTGAGAGCTGAAACTATGAACGGACTTCACTTTGGGCGATGTGGGCTTTCTGCTCAGATGGTGCCAGAACCACACATTACCTAAGGTGATGCTGACAAAATTATGAGCGCCGGCAAAGCATGGCGCATATTTTGTGGCTTATTCAGTGCAGTGTCACGTGGAAGTCCCTTGTGCTATTTATCGTGCCGATGCAGAATAACACATTGATTGTGGTAAAACTCTTCTAATCACAAACATAGGGCAGGATTTCTTGATTTGCTGCAACATCGTCCCAGGAAAATTTGTCATGCTATATTTAAAAGCCCAGAGGTGATTCTTAAGAAAAACAGATAGTCCTCAATACAAATGTTATAGCTTTCACTAAGTCGCGAAAAGCTTTGCACAGCGAAGCACGGGCCCGTCGTCGCTCATGCACGGCTTCTTCCTCGCGAGTACGCGTTTTCTTAGGACGACACAGGACTCTCTGGACGCGTTGGGGCACAGCCAGGTTACGCACTATAGAGCGGAGGTTGCGTGCGATATGTCCGTTGGTGGGCGCAAAGAAGAATTTTTTCGTGAAGAATTTCTTTTCAGCAGAATTCTTCTCTTTCTTTCTATCCTGTTTCTCTCCGTCTCCTTTCTCTCTCTTCCGTTGATGTTCTCTCTGTGTCTTGCTTTTAACAGCGAGGCCGTTTAGCAAATTCTTCCTTGTGAGTCACTCCATAAAACTATCGTCATCATTAACGGGTATGTGCCACATAATTGGGTAATTCCGACTGCTCACCACTCGTTAACTGAAAAAGGACGGCAACAGTTAGCGCACCAAATGGCTGCGAAGAAACGGGCATTTGCCACAGAAATTGCGTAAATCCCACTACTCACCACTGCTCCACTAAAAATGAAGAGGGCAACAGTTAGTCCAACAAATGGCTGCGAAGCGACTGCGGTGAGCCGAATACTCCGAGTACGTACAACGAGAGAATACTAGGGAACAGGAATAGGCAAGGGCGGCTGCGAGAGGATCCCGAAGGAATGGAAGGCCTACACCAACGACGACGTGTCTGTAGATCTGTGAGGGGTGCGAACGCTTCATTTCAGCGCGAGGTTCTGTCTCTACAGTTTGGACAATCGTGTCGGGTCTCTCTGTGGTTCTAGTCGAAGCTCGATGCACTGAGAGTCAAAATAGGAAGAACGTAGCACCACCTAGCAAAAGCCTAGCAACAAAGTAGAAGCAACCTAGAACCTGCATCACCTAGCTAAAGTCTAGCAACAGCCTAGAAGCAAGCAGATTAGTCTTCAGAATCGTCCAGTCTCGCTGTCTCAAGCCGTGCGCGGCTTATTGCAAGCTTAGCCAAATGGTTTTCTTTCTGCATTTCTTTCTCTCTGTTTCTCTCTCTCATTCATTCTATGCCACGATTTACTCTCTCATCTCCCCTTTTCCCTCCTCCTCACGGTCACTTCCAATTCCCACCCCCTTGGTACACCATACTATACAAGGTTGTGCTATGCTCTGCTGGCGTGCAGCCGAGTGATGAGGACGCTCGCCTTCGGATCGAAGGCACGCGGGTTCGAATCCCGTACTTTGGCGGACCGGGCATGGGCGCCCGCCATCGTGCGCGCCGTTTCTTTAGAGGAGGTCAGCAGATGGCTCCAACTCCTTTCCGCGCTCTCATCGCAAAGTTTGCGTTAAATCTGTAGTGAGCACGTAGGTCACTTCGCTCCCTGCAGCGGACGGGTTTCCAAAATTAGCGAGCGGCTAGTCTTACTCCGCATGAATACCCCATTTGTTGCTATCGTCTTTATTCATTATCCCTTGCAGCCAATGTAACTTACTTCTAAACACCGAACGCGCTCTTTCGCCAACGACGGCCCTTCAAGATATAACTAGACGGTGCCTCGAAAATGGTACGTGATGACTACTTTTCTAAGTACTGTGCCTTTGTTGGTCTTCAAAGCGAAGGTTCTATTTATATCGCATTTCCCATAACTAAACCAGTGGCTTTTAATTCAGCACCCTGCCTCTCGTTCTACTACCGTCTAGCGCTCTTTTCGTCTTCATGCAGTAACCAGCCCAGTTACGGTCGCATCTGAAGCACAGCACGCTGTCGTGGTCTGATTCAAAATACCCATATTCTTATTAGATTGCCTTGATTGAAATCAGAATACCTACATTTTTTTTACATCAATGCTGAGTTAGACTCGCATGTCGGCCTGATTCTCAGTGAGCCGATTCAAGAGGAAGTTTGCCGATCAATGCTGGATAAAAGAAACGTTTATGTGAACGGGAGTAAAAAGATGAGTGGATGATTTGGTAGGCGCGAAAAATTTAGCCCTATTAGCTAACGCTGAAGAGATCACAGGCAAAGTCTGTACTCTCGAGTGAGTTGTCAGGCGAAGATGTAAGCTTGTCGTGAAAAATCTTTAAACAAGCCGCGCGCGGGAGTCGACGTTTCGACAACCGGATTTTTCTTAAAGGCTGCAACTTGAAGTTGAACTTCTAGAACGTCAAGGCTGCTATAAAAGTTGTAGCCTTGATGTTCTTGAAGTTCTAATTCAAGTTGCAGCCTTGAAGAAGACAAGTCTGGCTGTCGAAACATTGGCTCCAGCACACCCCGAGTTTACTCATTTTTCTTGCACTCCCAAATGTGATTCCCTGTTGTTTGACACTCTATAAACTTTTATTTACTCTAACCTTCATTAAGCTGTTAATGCACATTTCGTCCGGTATTCATTCACTTTATGAATATGACTATCACTTCGAACATTTCCGCTGCTGCATTATTTCACTTCTGTCCACATGTGATTCGCCCTTTTAGTAACTTCAATACTCACCCGCGGTCTGTGGCTGTGCGCTTCAAGGGAGTTTAGAATCATTCGTATTCACGTAGCCAACGCTTGATTTTTCGCCTTAATAAAACGTTAATGTTTTCCGCTTAACAAAAATGGGAGTGACGCACAGCGGTGAATGAACGTCATAAACTGCTGATGAGCTTACACGAGCTAAAACAAAAGTGTATTCGCTTTACTCGCGTCTATACTGTACGCGTCATTTCGTTACCCTCGTCCCTCACTCAGCCTCCTACTCACCCCATTTTAGAGGGGGTGAGTGCATGTAGTCAGAAGTGATTTCCCTGACGTTTCACATTTACACCGCCGATGAAAAGGCTAATTTACACCGCCGATGAAAAGGCTAGACCTCATTGTCCGCAGGAGGCTTTAAACATGAAAGTTTCAAAGTAGATCGTGGATTGATCGCACGTTCGTCATGGCAGCACAACTGCTTTTTCGTGGCAGATACATTTGTTGCCATTGAAGATATCTGAAGCTTTGTTCTGCACTAAGAGCACACGCCTCTGTGCACCAAGATGCCCATGAATGGTTTGCTGCTATTCATTCTTGACAAGAGTTTCGGTAATAGACCGGAAAATAAACAGGTATTACCTCGACTCAGTCACCGACAAAAATTCTAACGGCTATCTCTAATTTATGCTCACCAGAATTTGTTGCAGCCGCACTCAATTGGGGTCAATTGCGTCGGTCTGAGTTGGCTGGAGTCTGAGTGAGTCGACTCATGAGTGCGTTTGCCTGCCTGTGCATACTTGATGTTTACAATTTAGGCAGGACCACAAACACCTTAACAACCCGCCACACTGGTCTAGTGGTTATAGTGCTCGACTACTGACCCAAAAGTCGCGGGATCAAACCCAGGCCGCGGCGGCCGCACTTTCGATGGAGGCGAAAATGCTTGAGGCCCCTGTACTAAGATTTAGGTGCACGTTAAAGAACCCCAGGTGACCGAAAGTTTTTGAGCCCTCCACTACGGCGTCCCTCATAATCATACTGCGGTTTTAGGACGCTAAACCCAAGTAATAATTATTATTACAAACACCTGAACAAGAGCACGACGACTGCATAAACGGATGTATTGTCACAGCAAGCAATACGTCTGTCGTCTCTGATCAGGCCGCTTCGACCTCGATGGTCCTATGAACCGAGGTAATTAGTTCAGCAATGACCGCACCTGAATGTATCGGATGGTATATGAATGTTTTCAAATATTCGAATCAGATTGTATGTTCGCAGCCAAGAATTGTATGCATCCGACAACTTATGCGTGCGCCAGTTAATTGAGTTATGTAGGCTTGCACGTAAGATGCGCGTGTAGACAGCAAAGCTGTCACCAAATGACGACATTCCCATGACCGATGGCTGTGTGCATCGCTGTTATTGTATTTATGTCAATATTTTGTTGTACGAATTTTTCTTTAAAGAGGTAAATCCTTACAGCTTTAGCAGCTGCATTTATTCGCAGTCACAATCACGTCAGATTATTTAGCAAGACGCCGGCAACCACACGGATAGCAATGCCCATTAAGCTCTACTCATACAATTTTGCTTTAACGCCCGAAAACCCCGGAGCATGATCTAGCGGAGTGGACAGACCCTAGATACTGCTACTCTCCAAGACAAAAGGAATTATTTCGGGAGTCTTCTACGTATCAAAATTCAGCCAGGTGTCCTACACGTCCATTGAGTACACTTGAAGGCGAAAAGCCTTAGCGTCGATACAATAAATATTGACACATAATCGTTCCGGGCTTTTCTAGCTTCGTCTGCTGCCGCGTACTTTCATGGAAGACGACAGAAATCACTAGCCCCAGCCTCACCGTCCTCCTTAGACCCACATTCCATTATCGCCTCACACAATCGGGTGCCTGCTAAGGGCCGTCTGCATTCGCGTCCCATTCCCCCCCTATTTATTTTTTTTTTGTTTTTACGCCGACGCTGCCGCCTCTGCCAAAATGTTTCATGATGGGTACCGCACCACCCTCACGCGTCGAAGTGTGCCGTTCGCTCTTACACCACAACGTGACTAAGCGTTCCGGACGTCGGATCTTTCGCGTAATGAACAATATGATATTTTCGCCTTAATCTTACTTTAATGCGGCTATTTTCTTAATAACGGTGCACTGACAACTTTCCTATAAATAAATGCCAGGTCATGCCGCTAACCTGCTCGCCCTTCGAGGGCGGAAATTACCGGGCGAGCAGTGATAACGCAAGGAACGCACGCTGGGTACTCAGTACATGTCGAGGGTTGTGTTCCAGGTGGACCATTACAAATATCTCTTATTTAAAATAATTCGAAAAGTTACAGCAACGTTGCACTCAGTGAACGCGGGCGACGGGAAGCAGAATGGGCATTGGATTTAGAACGTATATTTAAGTTAACACGCATGGCTTTGTCATCCTCGATGTTTTCAGGTAGTTCACAGACCATTGTATAAGTTTCAACGGGCACGTCCGCCCCTGACCCCGAAGTGTTACGTCAGCCTCGGGAAACTCTTGCTTCAGCTCGGATACAAAGGCGTCGCCGCAAAAGACGCCTGACAGGTGCCACAGACGATCACAAACAGATCATGCAGTTCTTGTCGCTGTTACGCGAAAACGCAGCGCAGATGCGGGATCGGCCAGACCCGCTACCACCAGACAGAAAGTGGTGGAGGGTCCGGCTAGGGAGAGGCTTCTCTTGATCTCCTGTGGCAGCTGCGATGACACCCGACCACTTGCGCGTTGCATAAGTTCGCGGAGTGACACGTCACTGCAATTTTTCCTGGTAGCGAGTTTAGCAAAATAACTGCGCGCTACCCCATCACTCCACATGCGAATGAAAAGTGTTCGGGGTCATCGTGTGACATGTGACTTGCGCTCGTGCTTGCCTCTGCGACCTGACACCACACCGATTATTGAGTACACGAATGCTTTCTCCGCCTACCCGCATTGTTCTTGGCTCCGAGATGCCTCCTTAACGAAGCTTTGTCGCTTCATCTTCTTTCTCCTTCACTTCTTTGACTTGAGGTGGCGTTGATTTGCGCTTACGCATAGGCATGCATGCGGAGGGGGGCAGAGGGCGGTCGCCTTCATTTATTCAACTAAGGGAGGCGCGATGTCTTCGCCATACGCTTACTCAGTCGGAGGCGTCCAGTCATTGTTTAATGAGGACGGTTGTAGCCACGGAGGTTCTTGACAATAATGGCGGCCGTAGGCGCCTGGTGATGCATGCCAAGAACTGCTTACTTCCCATCTTTACTCCTGGAAAGCCAGGTATTAAAGACTGCTCATTGTGAGAAGAACATCGTGGCATCATTTGCGATTTTGTTTGCATCCATTGTGAGGCGTTTTATCTTTTGGACTCGACCAAACGTGGGGGGAGGGGGCTTCGATGAAACCCCGCCCCCGCTTTAGAGAACCCTACACACGCCCTCAAACTCGATGACGCCTACTCTGATTTCATAGATTAGGCATGTACGCTTGCGTCTAAAAATCAATGTTGATTCCTCTTTTAGAACTTGTTGATTCTCTGGTCAACGTTATGAAATACAAATCACGCCGTGTGCATAGGTAAGGGCCGGTACGGCAGCATTCTAGATGGATGCACCTCTGCTTACGTCTACAGCCACATCTGAACCAATGGTTTCCATCCGACACCCTAGTTTCTTTGTCAACACAGTAATTTGCGTCGTGCTCAGATTCATGAACGCAAGAGGCGTAATTCATTACGTACATCTGCAAGGCGTGAATGCGTTGTACTTGCCGCAGGCATGTTGCATTGCTGGCCACGCTCAGTCATAACGGCGCCGTGCCTTGCCGATACGCTGCCACAGAGCTTCGGCGCTGCACATCGCTTCACCGCTTCTAGGTGCGTTTATGGGGCAGTGGTCAGCGCGTCTGTCTCATTTTCTCGAAAGCCGTGGACTCGGAGTCTTGATTCCTAGGTCAGTATATTCTTCTTCTGTATTTGATCTTCAACCATGCCATGAGGGAAGGAACATCAACGCGCATTGGAATCTCTTACAGAGCACCTACTTCAAGTGCAGTTGCGAAGCGCCCAAGACGCCATAATTCAGTATTTTGCAATGTAACGAAGTACCTATTACGTGTCACTTAGGCAATACGCGCACTTTTGCTGCACTGCACATAGGTCATGCTTTTGTTAATGATGAATACAAATTCTGGCGGAGCCTCCCTCTACTCGGTGGAGAAATTTAAACCGTCCACTCGTTTAAGAGTTCATACGCTGTGACAGATGGTGCTGGACTGTCCTACTGCAACGCTGTGTGGCATCTGTTAAGGGGACTCCTTGACCTACATGGCGCATGAAGACGCTTTTTTGTCAAAAAGGCTTCGATTAGCTGCTTTGTATGAAAGCTCAAAGGTAATATTGCAGGCATGAAGGAAGGTAAAGTTAAAAGAAGCATTGCGCCATGAAACAGAAGTCAGAAAGAAAACTAGTAGTCCAGGTCACACATGCCAAGATTCCCTTGGCCACAGTCTCCCAATAGCGGAAAGGCTCCTAAGTTTTCCGGTTGACTATGTCCTTACAAGATCTTCAGAAGTTATCTTGGCAGAGATTTTATAAGGCTATTGACTATGTATAAGGCTCGTCAACGGCCTCGACACTCAACAGTCACCAAAAGAAAACATGGTGAACGTGTACATACACCACTTCAAAATTCAAAATAATCCAGAACTTGCAATTAATTGTGGTTTACAGTCAATCTTTTCATAAACTGCAAGGCTAGTACGACCCCGGAAGATATACATCATAGCTCAGCAGAAAATGCGGAGCTCACTCAGACTTACTGAAGAAATATATTTTGCGTTCAGGGATCACTCGGATTCATACTCACCAAAAGTTTCCTGAAGCGGACTCACTCTGACTCACTCACTGAAATTTGTGTGAACCGGACTTAGTCGGTCTCAAGCTCACCAAAATATTACTCAGCCGGACTCACACTTCGCCAATTTGCAAAAGGAAGAGCTATGACGCAGTGGGCACTTCACAACCGCACTTGCAGTAAGCATTCTAGGATAGTTTGAAACGGCCTATGTTACGCGCACAAACGTTCTTTTGCTTGTGGCACAGTTGAAGTCGATGCGCACGGAGCCCTACGATATCGCGTTCTACTATACAAGGCGAAGGTCACACGTCTTCGCAGTTTTACTCACTCACACTCAATCACAGCTAGATCTGAGTCTGAGTGAGTCTGAGGGAGTCAACTCACGAGTGAGTTTGCCGACGTACGTACACTTTACATATACTTCGCACTTGTGTGACGACACGATCCACCCACAAAAGCACTGTAGATTCATTGTAAGCAGGCAAAAGCTAAATTGAAGTCCATCGATGCTAAAGGTTTTCTGAAACGAACTGTCACGTATGTCGCCTTGTAAAGTCTCACACAGATGTCAGCTGCTGTTCATTCGCTTGTTTGAAGCCATGAATGCGAGAGCCAAACATTGAAATGTAACACCAAGAACGGAAATGAGCTCGAAATTTTCAGCGCGTCACTAATGCGCAAAATACTCACGAATGGAACACGCACAGGACGAGAGCGAACTATCAAGTGTCACAGCTCGGCACTTAAAGCGCGCTGCTCAAACATAAAGAAGGAAGCACTAAACGAACGCACCAGGTATACACAAGACGAGCGCGAACTAACAACTGTCAGAGTTGCTATTTCTTTCAGTTGGAACAGTGCGCTCCTTTCGCATACGCTGCGTTGCCGCGAGTGAAGTGACCTGCGTACGCTCTGTAACTTCATCGCGCACATCGCGGTGAAAGCACAATATATACAAACTACCCCCTCACGAGATAAGTGCGCGCGCAGGCAACCACGCCCTGTAGGGCAACGTGCGCCTGGCGACGTTGTGCGGGGTGACGGCCTTTAAAGCGTGCCCCTCGAGCTTTTCGCGCCATCTCGCTGGTGACCGGGAAAGCACGCCGAAGTAAATGTTGCACATAACTAGCTCGCCGTTAGCATACTGGAAGACGTAAGCCTCGTGGCCTATCCGCCCAACGCCGCGCGATGCGGAGTGACGGGGCGCCCATCTGTTCCGCGCTTCGCAAATATTTTTTTCTGAATTGCTTTGTGGTTTATATATATATATATATATATATATATATATATATATATATATACGGGATATGATGGCGAGGGTGACGGCAAACATCTACCGAGAGTGTCCATGTAATTGTTATTGCAACAAAAATTGTGGAGCCAGTCCACCCTGTGGAGGTAGGTGTCCAGTGAAGCCATTTACCACAAGACACACACACACACACACACATATATATATATATATATATATATATATATATATATATATATATATATATATATATATACTGCGGGCCCCGGCGGCGACGGCAACAAGAAGCAACCGTGAGTGTCCATATAGTTGCTATCGCAATAATAAAAGGGTAGATATATCTACATATCCAAGTGTACAGTCAACCACACGCGTTCAGGGACCACGCGAGCGCGTTCTAAACTGTGTTTCCGCACGCCACCTTCCGCCGACTGGAGCGATGGTTCGGGAACTTTATTAAATATAGTCCTGAGAGACGCGACTAGCGCGCAGTGGGCTTCTCCCACGTTGGGACGGGCAGGCTTAGCCTGACCGCCGCATCGTGGGCTCTCTGGACGGCCCAAAGCTGATCCCCCTTGTTGGGGCTTCTGATGGCGGAGCTCCACTTGGCTGGGTCGGCTTGTTCACTGCCCAGTAACGAGGGGCATCGCCAGAGCATGTGCTCTAAGTTAGCCATTGCCCCACAAAGGGGACACGAGCTGCTAGTGTAAGTATCCGGGTAAATTTTGTGAAATAAGGCCAGATTTGGATATGAATCAGTCTGCAGGAGTCTAAGCGTCATGGCCTGGGCTCTGTGTAGTTTTCTGTGAGGAGGGGGGTAGACCCTCCTGCCTAGGTAGAAGTGCTGCGTAATTTCATTGTATGTGGTGGGCTGATCTCTATTGTCCAACGTCGTGGGCTGGGGAGAACCTAGCCCACGACGTTGGACAATAGAGATCAGCCCACCACATACACTGAAATTACAATGATTACAGATTGCTCTAAAAAAAGCACGTAGAGGCAGCTTCAGAAGAGTGTGCCGCATGAAAAAGTGAAAGGAAAATATTTGTACCCAGTGTTACGATCAGCTTTGGAATGCGATTTAGCCGGACCATGATGCGCACTGCTGTCAGTCACGCTTGTCACTCATATGGTTTCCCCTAAGGCCGGCGCTTAGAGGTAGGCACGGAGCGTGGCATTTTTCGGGAGCTTATGCCGGAGACTGGTTGTAAAAATCTCTCTCTCTTCGTATCTCCGATCATGCGTCTATGTAAATAAAGCTGTGTTCTCTCTAGCACCTAACGGCCTTACTCTCTTCAAGAAATGGGCTAACGGGCACTCCGGCTGAGGCCAGCTACCAGTGACGTGACCGGCCGGGCCCGAGTCGTAACAAACTGGTGACACCGGCAGGATGCTGCTAACCCCTGGTCGTAACACCAGTGAGAAAACAGCCAGGCCATTGAGTAAGGGAGAGATGCGTCTTTGACATAGCGTTGCTGTCGATCGCTGCTGACGTAGCGGAAATGTGACGAAAAGGCTCTTCCATAGTCACTAGCACGCGTGGTCCGTAAACTTTTGCGGCTGACTGTAGATAGGGTGTGGATAAAGCGATGTCCTCTTTGCACCCCAGCGATTTTGCAGCGCATTTTTTCCAAGTTGGCAATCTACGTTGTACTCACCAAGCAACGCTGCTATTGGTTGGAAGAAGAGGGCGGGAAACTATAGAAGAGCTCAGTTCTTGCTAAACACGACCGTATCAGCCAATACGTAATGAACTCAAGCAAAGCTTGGAAAAGGTAAAGCCAGTTCCACGCAATGAAAGCTGTCAAAACAGCGAAGCGCTCTCGCGCAAACTCCCGCTGCCACTCGCAGCGAGCGGCGGCTTCTTAGGAAAGGGCGCGCCGCATTAAACTCCCGCTCGTATAGGGAACTCAAACTCAATTTTGGGCGCGACGCTCGCGCGGCTGAGCTATGCGTTACTGGGGGCAGACGCTGTCGGCGAAGGCAATTTATTGCCGGATTTGCCAGCGGTGGCGGCAAGGACACGAGCGCGCATGCGCTCCTCATTCGGCCCAGAGCACTGCTAGCCAGCAATAGTTACATTGTGAATCTCCACAGGTGCTATCCGAGAGCTCTGCGTCTGTGGGGGCGGCAATGTTGCCGTGGATGCCCCCAGTTGCGATAAGAGCAGTGGCACCGCTCGACGTTCGTTTGGAAGCCTATAGCCATAACCGGTCGCTTCGTTCCCCCATACCTCTCCTTCTCGCGCTGGTTGCCACCTCTCTCGCCAACGCAACCTAGAAATACCGCTTCGTAGTTACGTCATGTTTGGGTGTATCTGGGAACTGCAGCGTGAGACACGCGGACAATCTGGCACCAGGCCCAGCCCTACAACAGTACATCAGTTCCGCTGTTTAAAAGCATTCAAGCCTATAATTACCATTCATTTGATTTCTATAGAATTATTTTTCCGGAAGCCTAAAAAGTATATTGAAACACATGCAATGGCATATGCAGCACCACTACCACAAAAACGTCTCGCTTCCACCCGCAAGCACTTCGGAAGTTCATTTAGAAAAGTATGCAAGACGGTCACACGTACTAAGCATAAGCGCACCAAGGGGAAGAAAGCTTACGGGGTCCATTATGCATTCACCTAAGACGACTCCATTGAGAAAGACTTCTTTTTCTTCACAGTCGATGTATTGATCGCTACCCTCCGAAAGTTTTGCGCACCTATAGTGGTTTTGCACTGCCTCCAGGATCGGAGGCACCTCACCTAGTTTTGCACTGCCTCCGTGATTGGCCCACGTTTGACGAAGCTGTGAGCTCATGTGACGGCGGCATCATGTGACCTTACGCCAAGTGACATAACACCAGAATTGGTGACGTCACGATGACGCCACAAATTTAAGGTATCTGTGAAGTCTTGTTGATGACACAAGCTCGCGTCATCAGGCGATGATGATTTTTTCATCAACCGTCCTGTGGCCAACGTCGCGGGATGCCGACAGTCAGTTTTGCGTTTGATGAGGCATTTAAGGCTTACGCATTAAAAACACAAGGATTACATGCAAAATACGTTAAATATCTCCATGCAGCAACATGTGGCTACGTGCATCACCACATTCAGACAAAGAAAAGGCACCTCGTGAAGCTAATAATAATTAGTGTGCCAAGCACAATGGGTGTTGTTCTATTCTAGCCGCGGCGGCTGCATTCTCCATGAAGGCGAAGATGTTTGAGGCCCGTGTACTTAGATTTAGGTGCATGTTAAACAACCCCAGGTGGTCGAAATTTACGGAGCCCTCCACTACGGCGTCTCTCATAATCATATAGTGGTTTTGGGACGTTAAACCCCAGATATTATTACTATTATTATTATTATTGTTTCATCGTAAAAATAATTTTCTAGCCCTCGGAGGACCTCTCAAGGGTGATAATCACCCTACGCATAGGTTCAAAATATTGTTTTAAAGGGACTGTCTGCCTCTCGGAAATTTTATTCTGATTGTGGTGAAAATGAGAAGATCGTTCGTCACATCGGCGGCAACGAGCATACTTTTGCCCCCTAAGAAAGGAATTATATCTTTGATTTGATGTTCAAATTGTGAAAGAATGACCGCTAGCGTCACCCAACAGCGATGTGGGCAGCCTACTGGTAGGACAAGAAACCCTCGCAGGTGGATTCATTTTGCCTAAAAACAAACATGTACAACTTGAAATTGTATTTTACACACTTGAGGCAGCTTTTGGTTGCGTCAGAGAGTAATTTCGTGCTTTTTTTCTCACGCATCCAAAAAGGCGCCCGGTGGCGCAGCTTGCGGCGCCGTCTTCGATTTCTTCTGCTTCAACTCATGCGCTGTGCCATGCGGCCCTCCGCGCTGGTCATACTGTGCCGCTGTATTGTTAGGATGACTCACGTGTGCTGCGCTGTGAATACGTGCATTTATCGTATCTTTTTGATGACTCAACTTGGCTTGGATTGCGGGAGCAGTGCAAAAATAAAGTAATAGACTGCGATTACAACAAACAAGTGTTCTGTAATCATGTAATAAGGCTTAGTTGAACCGATAGCACGCTGAAAGACCGTTACATTTGTGGCGACACACTGCGCACAAACCGGCGCAGCCTCCGCCTCGTCACTCGCTAGCCCGGCGTGACACGGCTGCAAGCTACAACACGTCAACGATAAGGGACAGCGCCACCTCAGTGTCACCGGAGGCTTACGTCATCGACGGTGGCTTTAAAACCAAGCTGCCAAGCTCGGAAGTTAGCGTTCCTTCGCTACCCAACTGAGCGCAGCGTCGGTATGCTCGCCCCGCTGCTGCTACTTCGTTAATAAACAGTTGTTACGTTTTATGTTGGGATGCGTCCTTCCATAGACACGGTATCCCACATTTATCGGTGAAAACCGTTTCCTGCACTTGCTCGTTAAGCAGTCATTAACACATTTTAATAGCCCCTTATGCGGCAAGGAGTAATAAAGGTCTTCAATATCCGTACTAAAAGCCTTACAACCGCCGGGGTTCTCCACTCAGAGAAACTGAACTATCGCTTGACAATAACGCATAGAAAATTGTGTGAAAAACACAAAGAGGTTAAGCAGTTCTGCAAGCAACTAGACTGAGCGAAGTGGCAGGTGCTTTTCTCTGAAACGATTGCTCAAAAAAGGAATCTGGTTGTTATGTGTTTTCGCTGAAGTAAAGAACATTTCTAAAGTATGCGATCACGCCTTCTTGACAATTAGAAGCTGTCAGCTGTCCTCTGAAGATCATGTCCTAAGAAAAGGTCGACAGCACGTCGCCTAACTACTGATGGCTTCAGTTTTACCGTCCCAAGCTTCTTTTATATGACTGTTGACGCCTCCGGCGTTATTACGAAATACCATTCCTTATCATTCATTACTCTTAGTCTCTTTTTGACACAATAATTAACCAACGGCCGGATAGAATCAAGACATTTGAGATGCATATTAAATCCGTTGATACTAGCAACGCAGTCTGAAATGCAGTGCGAGAGCGCTTCGGTCTAGTGATAGTACGCGACAGACTTGCATGGTCTATTGGCTTAAGGTTAGGCTTAAAACAATATTTTGGACCTAAGGGTAGGGTTTTGCAGTGACTATCACCTATGACAGGTCCTCCGAGGCCTAGAAAGGTATTCTACGATGAAACAGCAGAACCAAAATCTTCCTCTTGCATGGTTGTAGTACACGAAGTAAGTCCTTGGAGGTGCCGCTGTGTAAAGTAGATATTTTTGAAACATATGATGTCACTAACCGGAGGCTCACCTTCTAATCTATTTTTACACTGTGGAGAGTTTAAGCGTACGCAAAAATTCGATGAATGCGCAGTGTTGTACCGGCCAGATGCCAGATGATTGAGGCATGGCATATCGAGAATACTGGTAGCGCATGCGTGAATCAACCATCGATTAACTTGCATAAGGAAGAATTCAAACGCTTGAACAGTTATCTTTCGCTTAGACACCAACGCGTGCCGGATTGATTGGTTTGCCTATTGCCCGGGCATGCGCAGATAAGTTTTCGTGCCCTCTTTCTTGTCCGGCGTTGTGCGCCTCTGCAGCTTTTAGTTCGCGTTTGTGGTATTTTGAGTTCTTTCTTGTGTCGGTGTTTGCACGTCCTGGCTTTTAGAATGAATACTTACCAACCAGCTCAGCTCTATTTTATTCTAAACGTTATGTTCTTCCAATGTACTGCTAGCCTGGCCCTGAGTCGGGCGACTACCACTCATCATTATCTACCCACCATCTACACTTTACCCAGCATGCAACAATCATCCTCCCATTACCCAATATGCCTACATCATTCGCTGATTAACCAATCACCCAACATCGGCCCGCAGCCAGCGTCCACTCATCATCTGGCCATCACCCAACCTTCGCCCTTCAAGTGTCCAGTGGTATATTCGAAATTAATGATGGGTGATCGGTCCCATCATGTCCACTACCTGGAAAATTTCTTATAGGAACCAGGTATTGGTGTTTTATTCTGTAAAAATTGAACTTTGTTGCGCACAGAAATAGTGTGAAAGGTAAATTCAAAAGGCGTAGTGTTCATGAGGTCTTTCCACGGAAGCACTGTGAATTAGCTAGACAGAGATAGTGAATCAAGGAAAAACAGGTGTGTAGTAGCATCACATGTCGTTCAGCAAATACTCGTACCTTAAGCGGCTAAATACCGTGCATAATAAAGAGAGAGAAATGTTTTAATGAAAAGCTGGAGATGTTTGCCTGGCTATTCGCCTGACATGCTACTCGAGGTGCTCCAGGGTGATGATTATGATATATACACTGATAACCACACATACATACATAGACTACACTGTTTACAAAGTTTCGGTCAGGCTTGTGGCCCGCAAGAAAGTCGGCAGCGCTTTCGTTGCACGTAACGCACAGGTGCTGTTTTGCCATGGGCCCAGAATGTGCCGCAGTTCTAAACACGAGTCCTGTTGAAGGTGCGAATGCACCGTCAACAGGCGATGCGCCACAGAAAGATCTCTGAAGGCGGCATAATGAAGGGCGACCCTTAGAGACCAATGCCTTCGAGACTTCACCCATTTATAGTTTGTATTCGAGAGTGACGAGCAATTCTTAGAGCGCGGAACAATCAAACTATAAAGACGTTTATTAGCTGGGCTTTCACAACAACTTCGGCCCTCATTCGATGCCCCTAGCTCTTCGATCCCGTACCCAGCACCTCCACCAAATTATAAAGACGTTTATTAGCGGGCACTCGGCGACGATAAACGACTGCGACAGTCAAGGCGGGGTGCCGACTCTGAGCGCGAGGAGCGTGCTGTCCCAGAAGAGCGGAAGAGGACGACCCACTAGTAAGCGCTCGAGAGGGCGACCCATTAGAGGCTTCCAACGCTTCGCTACAAAACTCATATTTGTATGCGTTTTCCAAATTCGTTAATCGAGAGACCACATATATATATAGGTGAATGCACCCTCTGAGAAATGACTACGTATTATAAACAAGCCAAATTACATTAGCCACTGCTGCGGAGGCTTGAAAAAATCTTAGGAAGTGTAGCATCCCTTGTAAAGCAATCTGTATCATGTAGAGACCAATAAGAGTACCTTCTCGAAAAAATTTGACACATTTTCTTGATTTATCTGTGAAATTATATATATTAATTTTAATTATGCATATCATGCCTTCTAGACGGCAGTAAAATCTTATCGGTGCATAATAGATAAAAAGAAATTTATACAGGTTCCTAACGTACCCTGAAAGTTCTTAACATTCGATCTCAGCAAGAATCCAGCACAGGCTATATATGAATATGCTATCACAGTTAAGCGAAGGTCAGATCAGTCTTCCACAGGGTACCAAGTGTTGTTGAGCTCCTCCGAAATTAAAGGGCGGCCCTATACGTGAAAGTAGAAAATAACTTATGATTTCAAGGGTAAACGTCCCTACAACAGGTTGGGTTGAAGTTGCTCGTATATGATTAACCTTTAACTACCAACGTATATAGGAATCGAGCGGAAACAATAGGCTTCGAATTGTCAGATTTGTCTACTTCGTGAATGGAAGACGTGTTAACGTTTCCTCGAACTAATTCATAGTTTTCTTCGGATGGGGCATGCGCATATCACATACAGCTGCTTGTTGACAGAGGAAGGTCAGCTCGATGAATACCAAGAGGCGCTAACAATAATAGACATTCTCATTACCTGTCTACATGCCAAAAGGAAAAGGTGAAAACTCTTCCGCCAATTATAAATGTTTCACGAGCTACGTCACCTATTGTCGCTTTTATGAGGTGATTCACGCGTACCTCTCATAATCATGATCAGTTTCTTAGATGAAACAAAATTTGCACATATGCTTCAGGTACTGCAGTGCACGCTGCATCTACTACCGAAACCTAATGACCACGTGGCTTGCGCAGCCCTCTTTTAGCCGGTTTTGCACCGCTAAGGAAAGGAAACGGAAAGGAAAGTGATAGGTGTAACCTTAAGAGACAGGAAGTGAGCAGAGTGGGTCATGGAACAAACGGGGGTTAAGGATATCATAGTTGAAATCATGAAGAAGAAATGGATATGGGTTGGGCACGTAGCACGTCAGCAGGATAACCGGTGGTCTTTAAGGGTAATTGACTGGATTCCACGAGATGGCAAACCCGTGAGGGGGAGACAGAAAATTAGGTGGGTGGATGAGATTAACAAGTTTGTAGGTATAACCTGGCAGCAGAAAGCACAGGACGGGGTTGATAGGCGGAACATGGGAGAGGCCTTTGCCATGCAATGGGCGTAGACAGGCTGATGATGATGATGATGCACCGCTAAACACTGCGCAACTAACTTTCCGGCAGATTTGCGAACACTATAAATTGACAGATCGTCGAGAATTCCCTGCTCAGAATGAATGCAGATTAGTGGGACAGGTGCCGCTTGTTGTAGTCATATTTTCTAGCATTCAGTAATACTATGAGAACAGGCGTGTTATGCTTAACGCGTAATGACATGCAGAAGAATTCGGAAAAGAACGTTCCGCGACGACCTGCGCTAGAGCGAATAGCCCGAGAACGTTATGATTTTAGCAGAGAAGTTGACACACGGGAAAAGCAAAGATAACGGAGCAACTTACCGCCTAGCCGTCTCCGACTGCGAAACAAAGCAAATGAATGAATCACGCATGTAGAGGGCAGCAATGAAAGTAGCATCTATGAAGACATCGCTGGGCAAGAACTGTGTGGAGTGCACCTTGTAGTAAAGAACAGTAAGTGTACTTGACATACAGCCGGTCACAAAAGTTTGCGGGACGCCGGTAGTGTGACGAATGAGCATCATCATGCATGCGATACAAACAAAGCTTGCTATCAAACAACGCTTGTTTTCTTAAACTGTGTAACCTCAGGAAAATTACACAGTCTTTTCGGAAAAGGCCTTCCTGGTTGGTACCTTATTCGCGAACTAATCATAGTTTGAGATGACTCGAACACTGTATTCCCGCTTGTTTTAACATGTTTGAATATAAAAACATTGCCATCTTTATTATACGTAAAAAACAACTTAAGAAGCTTCTCATCCAGAATAGCGGCATGTAGTTTAGCTTCTTACTGTCCGGCTAAAATGCTATGTGTAAAAGAAACACACTATAATAGTGCTCATGTGTGTAACATGTCATCCTACGCTGTTGCTTTCTTTGTAAGTTTTTTACGAGTTAAACATGTCACATTTCACTCCTCAGTGTTTCCCTTGTACTTCTTCAGAACTTGTGTTTTTCGCATACCCACTGTTGTAGACTTTTTATTATGATTTTGTAATGCTTTGTTAGCTGTTTAGCAACGTGTGCATTGTTTCATAATTGACCGTACGCCCTTTTCTTTTATTTGTTGTTTTTCTCTTTTTGTACTCTGCTTATTTCTATGTATACCTGAAACTTTGATACAATGTGCTCCTTTTTGTTTTTATTTCCTGATTTCCTGAAGTTTGAAACTCAAATGTCAAATTGTATTTAATATCTGTGCTCTGCGGATTTGTGATGCCAAGTGAAAAAGAGGTAAAAGCCTCGTCAAGCTGCTAGCATAGCAGTTTAAACCTGAACTAAACTGACGAACTGACGTTTGTTTTCGCGCAAAGTACTACAATGAAGTCATCTTCGTGCTTAACAGTTGTTTTTTTGCGCCTGTGAACACCTCAAGAGGATACATACCACTGTCAGGCGTACAAGCTTGCCAGCTGGTCATTGCGCGCAGGACAACCGTTGGCAAAAAATAGTATAATATCTTTTCTGCAAAAAACACCCGGACATTCTTTCTGCTCGGTCGATATGTTGTCTGGAAGAAACGTGGCTAAGCTAGCGATTTTGAAATCCCCAACACAGTCGAAATGCTCACAAGTGCGTTCAGCAACAAACTGCGCGAAACTGAATAACCCGCCAACATCCTCGAGAGACAGGCTGACATTATAGAAGCAGCACACTTAAAGAAGGCACATGTTCGCGCACACATGAATAATGAAAAACACAAAAGCGCGACCGCAACTCTTCGAATTCAGACATTGTGTACATCTTTCTTCATGTGGACACTTTTGAAGTGCGTTGCTTCACTAAGAGCACGGCTCACCAAATAACCGATCTGTGTTTACTAAACGCATGACATAGGCTGTAATGCTGACGCAGGCTAAAGAAAGGTAGCAAAGCAACCTTCCAATGTGCTGACCCTGATGGTGAAGGCAGGAGTTTTGTATCTGAAGGATTACAGTTGAAATGCCATTTGTATCTTATAAAGAGATGCTCGGATGGGAAATGCCACTACAATAAAGAAGCAATACACGACGCAACATGTTAATATACATTGTGCGGATCGCGGATAAGAACCCTCGCCTTCGTGCACAGCGGCGGTGGTAAGAAGGAGCGACGAGCGCCCCTGTGCATGTGGACATGCTTCATAAACAGGCACGGCGAGCAGCCAATGGGTAGCGGCCGGCGAACTTGCGTGAGGTGTGCGTGTGTACGCGGCATGCGGTCCGCCGGGTTAGGGTAAACGGCACCAAGCGCGAATGTGTTCGGGGAAGTTTGCTTTTATGTACTTTCGTTTGTTGCCCTAACGGTTTTGAGTTTGAGTTTAGTCAACCACGTGACAAGTACACGGAAATACACTGTATACGTGGTTTGGTGCGAAGGGAAAAAAGCTGCATTTCACAGCTTGACTGGCCCATTCACCCAGAAAAAATCTAAACTACAAATTTACTAAAATTACAAAAATTACAGGCAGCGGAAAGCGACAATACAAAAAGAAACACGCATGTGGCCCATGACAGCAAATAATAGAATGACAACTCTGAAATACATACAAAAATATTCATAACAAAGCAATGTATGGAAGAATAAAACTGAATAACCATTACAGAAATCACCCAACATTAATTTACAACACAATAAGCACATGCGATTTAACATTTCAGTTTTAGACAATATACGCAGATTATCAATTGTTAGTTTCCATTTGTTCATCACACTTGGAAGGCGGTTACGTAGTGTTTCAAATCCATAGTTTGTGCGAAGACAAGGTACATGCCAAGTCTCCGTATACCGAGTAACGCGACTGGCAGGATTTGGTTGCAAGGTGGCCAAGGTGCGTAAAAATATACTTCCCCTGCGTATTTCTGATTTAAAAGCTGACAGAAGCTGGTATTCGTAATAACAGGTAATTCTTAAAATTCTATATTTTGCAAATATTGAAGCAGTGTGTGCGTTATAGGATACACCTTCAATGCACCGCAAGGCATTTTTTTGTAACACGACCAGGTTCTTTAAAGATGCTTTAGAGCCTGTAGACCAGACCAGATGACAATAATGTAAATGTGAAGAAAAAAGAGCACTGTACACTAATATTTTTTGTTTCACAGGTAGTATGTTCTGGCATCGACGCAACACACCTGAATCTTTACAAAGTTTAATTTCAACGTTATTAATTATTAGTTTGTGAGACGTTTCAAATGACCTGGCTTTCGCACGGAACAGTACAGCCTTGCTTTTAGAGCAAATAATGTGTAGAGAATTTGCCACAGTCCAGGCATATATTTTATTTAGTATTTCATTAGCAGAAACAATGAGGTCATCAGCCGTTTCCCCAGAAAAAAAAAATATACTGGTATCGTCCGCGTACATTACATTCTACAGAGCTGTCAATACGTACAATATCGTTGATAAAAATATTAAATAATAGGGGTCCCAAAATGCTACCTTGAGGTACACCATACTTAACGTTCATGGATGATGATAACTCTCGATTGATTGATACACATTGTTTCCTATTAGATAAGTAGCTTCTTATTAAAGCTAAAACGGTACCGCGAACTCCATAATAGTCAAGTTTTTAAATGCGAAGCATTTCTTAGCGAACCTCAGGCACTTTGGCCGTTTCTATCTACGTATCTATCTATCTATCTATCTATCTATCTATCTATCTATCTATCTATCTATCTATCTATCTATCTATCTATCTATCTAGCCGCCTACGTCTGCGCGCTCTCAAGGTCGTCTCCATAACTTGTATTATACCAAAATTGGCATAGCAGGGGATCAGTTTATGGCGAACACGATCCACAGGTTATGACATGAATAACGCAAAATACCTGTCGCGTACGTCATGAAACCCTTTCTCTCAGTCACGTGTGGCACATACCCGCATACCAGAGTTCATGTTTTCGGGTATGTGCCACAGGTGATAGAGTCTCAACCAACACAGTAACAGCGAACACACACACAATGGCACTCAAGTAAAGTGATAATAATTTTTGGGGTTTTATGTCCCAAAACAACGATATGATTATGAGAGACGCTGTAACGAAAGGCTCCGGAAATTTTGACCATCTGGTACTCTTTAACGTGTACCGAGGTCGCACAGTACACGGGCATATACATTTTGCCTCCATCGAAATTCTACTTCCGCGGCCGGGATCGAACCCGCGACCTTAGGGTCAGCAGCCGAGCACCGTAACATCTACGCCACCGCGACGGACGCAAGGAAAGTGAGGAAGCTGAAGATAGAACCGCCCTGGAAGACGCTCAACTACCATCCATTCGTACACGTGGTCGCCACGTGGATTACTCAAATACCGGGATCAATCCTTCCTAAAATAAATCTGTCGAGAGAACCAGCCCTCTCATCATTACCAGTGACTTCAACATTGATTTATCAAGACCTAACAACGCCTGGTCCTTATACTGCGTGAAAGACGGCTTAGATGTGGACAGGGCAACAAAAGACCTCGTTGCCGCGTCCAGCGCAGGAGGCATCATAGAGCATTTCATCGTAAGAGGCACACAGGATGCTGTACTATACCTCGCACTTAACTGCCCTTAGACCCCTCATAGCCGCGATCACGAACGGATGCGAAGAACAATTCCGGTCCAGCTGCTGGGGCTCGCTGATCAAGGTGATGATGACCTTCAAAAACTGTCAAGAACCCCTTCCACACATGCGCACGGGTGCTTGCGTTCGTTCTCTGGGCGTGAGTTCTCCGTTATAACGGACAAATGCAAGCATAACAGATTTAACAACTCCAACTGTGGCTGTAACGTACGTGCAGCGCGCCTGCGCGTGCCACTTGGCTGCGTATATATCTAGGAAAACTTTCTTGAATAAAGCTTAGTTGCGAGTAACGGCTGTCCTGCGCATCTGTGTTCCTTCTTTGTCTTGTTCGGATTCACGCTATTCAGTATTGCAGAATATAATCGGTACATATCAGCTTACCGCGTCTGGTGTTGATAACATTCATGTTGCTGTTGGCATCGTTACGCAACACTAAACAACTGTTTATATAATACATATTGTTACGGGGAAAAGGCGTCTGAGAAATATGTTTACTATCGATAAAACAGGCAGGCATACAAGATGGAACCCAGTCTGCACGAGAGCTCAGACATCGTCTTCTTCCCTATCGAGTTTCGAGTTATCTGTGGCGCCACGTAGCATCACCCCCGGCGGCGAAGGCACCGTCTCGGTGCTCGGTTGGTCCGAGTGGTATCGCTTCAGCCGAGAGACGTGGACAACGCCAGAACACGAGCGCGCGCTGGTGCTGTGAAGTGGTTCAATTTCATAGGTCACGTCGGTAACTTGGCGCACGACACGGTACGGACCTGAGTATGGGGAAGTCAGCTTTTCGCACAGGCCAACTCGCCGTGATGGCGTGTTGAGAAGGACCGTGTCACCACGCTGGAAGTTGACATCGCGGTGGCGGGCATTGTAGAGCAGTCGTTGGCGGTCTTGCGAATCACTAAGACGCAGGCGAGCAATTTCACGTGCCTGTAGAGCTCTAGAGATAACATCGCGGGCGTAGTCCGATGTGTGGGTAACGGTAGGAAGGAGCGTGTCAAAAGGTAACGTGGGTTCTCGTCCATACATGAGGAAAAAAGGCGAGAAACCTGCAGTATCATGCCGGGAAGTATTATAGGCAAATGTCACAAATGGCAGGACCGCGTCCCAGTCACGATGGTCGGGGGAAACGTACATGGCGAGCATTTCTGTGATAGTTCGATTTAGCCGTTCTGTGAGCCCGTTGGTTTGAGGGTGATAGGCTGTTGTGAACTTGTGTCTTGTAGCGCAAGAATGCAATATGTCTTGTATAACCTGGGATAGGAAGTGGCGACCCCGATCGGTAAGTAGTTGTCGAGGGGCGCCGTGATGTAGTATGACGTCTTCTAGGAGAAAGTCGGCGACGTCGGTTGCACAACTGGTAGGAAGGGCCCGCGTGATGGCATACCGAGTGGTGTAGTCCGTGGCGACTGCTATCCACTTGTTCCCACTGACCGATAAAGGGAAAGGTCCAAGTAGGTCAAGACCTACCCTATAAAATGGTTCCGATGGTATCTCAATGGGCTGAAGGCGTCCCGCTGGTAGGGTCGTGGGCTTTTTGCGGTGCTGACAGGATTTACAAGAAGCGACGTAACGGTGGACGGATCGGTACATACCAGGCCAAAAGAAGCGACGTCGAACACGGTCATAAGTTCTTGAGACCCCCAAGTGACCAGCCATTGGGATGTCATGTAACTGCGCGAGGACAGTCTGACGCATATGTTGGGGTATGACCAGTAGCTGCTCAGGTCCGTCAGGATGCATGCTGTAGCGATATAATACGCCGTCTCGGAGCAGGAACATACGGAGAGACGGAGGAGTTGTGGGGCCAGTCAGCCGAAGGATAATATCTCTCAAGTGTGGATCACGACGTTGCTCATCTCCGATGTTGCCGAAGGCGGACAGTGCCAACACGCAAGTAGACTCGCCGCTCTCAGAAACGTCCGGTGGGTCGACTGGATGACGGGACAAGCAGTCGGCATCTTCATGGTGGCGGCCCGATTTGTAAACGACTGTGTACGAATACTCTTGTAGCCGTAGAGCCCACCGGCCGAGACGTCCACTAGGATCTTTTAAGGACGACAGCCAGCATAAGGCGTGATGGTCAGTTACAACTGTGAATGGCCGTCCATACAAATATGGCCGAAATTTACCTACTGCCCAGACGAGCGCAAGGCATTCGCGTTCAGTGATTGAGTAATTTCGTTCCGCTGGCGATAAGAGGCGGCTAGCGTATGCGATGACGCGCTCGCAGCCATGCTGTCGTTGTGCCAAAACTGCTCCGATTCCATGGCCACTTGCGTCGGTGCGCACTTCGGTTGGAGCGGACATATCAAAGTGGCCGAGAATCGGTGGCGCCGTAAGTCTGGTGGTCAGGTCAGCGAATGCGCTGGCTTGTTCAGGTCCCCACACAAAAGTCACATCTTTCTTCAGTAGTTCCGTGAGTGGGCGCGCGACGTGAGCGAAATTCTGCACAAATCTGCGAAAGTAGGAGCAGAGGCCGAGAAAGCTCCGAACGTCGTTCGCGGAGGTCGGCAGAGGAAAATCTTTGACTGCGCGGATTTTCTCAGGGTCGGGACGAACACCAGAAGAATCAACAAGGTGACCGAGGACAGTGAGTTGGCGGCGGCCGAAGTGACATTTCGACGAGTTTAACTGAAGCCCTGCCTTGCGGAAAACAGAAAGAATGGTCGAGAGACGCTCGAGGTGGGTTTCGAAAGTCGGTGAGAAGACAATGACGTCATCAAGATAACACAAGCAGATTGACCATTTAAAACCGTGAAGGAGAGCGTCCATCATTCGTTCGAATGTAGCTGGGGCATTGCATAACCCGAACGGCATTACTTTAAACTGATAGAGTCCGTCCGGAGTTATGAACGCTGTCTTTTCACGGTCCATGTCATAAACTGCTATCTGCCAGTAGCCGGAACGGAGGTCGATGGAAGAAAAATAATTTGCTCCACTAAGGCAGTCAAGGGCGTCATCTATCCGTGGCAGGGGATACACGTCTTTTTTCGTTACCTTGTTAAGATTCCGGTAGTCGACACAGAAACGCCAGCTGTTATCTTTCTTTTTGACGAGGACGACAGGCGAAGCCCAGGGGCTTGAAGAAGGCTCAATGATGTTCCGAGCAAGCATCTTGTCAACTTCTTTCTGGATCACGTGGCGTTCGGTGAGGGATATCCGATAGGGCCGCCGATGTACCGGATTTGCATCGCCGGTGTTAATCCGATGCTTTACGACGGTCGTTTGGCCTAGCGGTCGGTCGTGGAGATCAAAGATGTCTTGATACGACGCAAGAAGGCCACGAAGCGCGTGCACCTGCTCGGCAGGGAGATCGGATGCGATCATTTTCGTTATGCCATCTCGTGTAGTGCCCAACTCAAGACTGGCAGGTGACGGTGTATCCTCTGTTAAGGCGGAAATGTGGTAGTCGCCGGCCGGGGCAAGTGTTGCAAGGCATATTCCTCGGGGCAGTACTCGCGAGCAAAGTCCAAAGTTCACAATAGGGAGACGTGCCACGTTGTCCTTCAGAGTGATAATCGTGTGCGGGAACGTTACATTGAACGAAGAGAGGACGGTAGCGTTAGGTGACACGACATAATCTCCGTCGGCCACAGGCGGATCGGAAGAGACGTCCATATACGTCACAGCTCGACAGCATAGGCGAATGTACTCGACGGAGCATAGCCTTGGCGGCGCAGGAGCAGGAGGGTCAACGGCGTGTGGTAGAGCGAGTTGAACAACACCAGCAGAACAGTCAATTAGGGCGGAATGCTCCGACAGAAAATCTAATCCCAGAATGATGTCATGTGGGCAGTGGTCTAGGACGTAAAACAGAACAGAAGTATGACATCCAGCCACAGTGACACGGGCGGCACACATCCCAGTGACAGCTGACGTTGCTCCATCGGCTACTCGGACAACAGTGATAGGAGCAGGCGTAAGCACTTTCTTTGGCCGAGCACGAAGACTAGAGTTCATTACTGATATGTGAGCGCCAGTGTCAATGAGTGCTATTGCAGGTGTGCCGTCTACGTTTACGTTGATCAAGTTCTTGTGTCCGGGTAGCGTGGGCAGAGGAATTTCGGGTCGGGTCGTCAAGGCAGGCTCACCTCTAGGAGCTGCGCCCGTTAGTTGTCCGAGGACTGGTGGAGGTAGGAGGGAGAGGGAGAGCGGCGACGGTTAGGTGAGCGGGGCAGGCGTCCGGATGGCGACGGCGAGCGGTTTGGTCGAGCGGGCATGGGTAGCGAAGCATTGTCGTGGTCAACGTGTATTGGCATGCGGGAACCATTAGGTGGGCGCCGGGTGTTGGCGTAGTGCGGCCATGGCTGCCAATTCCAGGAATTACGGCAATGACGTGAAATGTGGCCGACTCGTCCGCAACAGAAGCAGATAGGTCTGTCATCGGAGGTTCGCCATTCAGCCGAGTTCCGGTAACGTGGACGGTTGTACGGACCGCGGGACATATCAGGTACACTAGGTAATTGGTCGGGTCGGTTAACTGGGCAGAGCGTCTGTAGTCCGGCGTTGGCCAGTTCCTGGCGCACAACGGTCTGTATTAAAGAAATCGTTGCACGAGAATCGTCAGTGGCACGGGCATGATCAACAATAGGAGATGCTGCCTCGATTTCACGGCGCACGATGCGCACAATATTGTCGGAAGTAGCAGCGGCGGAAGGGAGACGGGCGTCTTCGCAGGTAGATGTGGCAGCCGTGTTGGGAAGACGCGAAAATTGGGGAGTAATACGACGACTTTTCGCTTCTTCAAAGCGTCGGCATTCGTTGATGACGTCGTCCACTGTCGAAGAGTTGCGGAACACGAGGAGAGTGAAGGCATCATCCGCGATTCCTTTGAGGATGTGCGCGACCTTTTCGGATTCCGGCATTTTGTCGTCAACCGTGCGGCAGAGGGCGAGCACATCCTGAATGTATGTCACGTATGACTCGGTGCAGGACTGCAGTCGGCACGCGAGTTCTTTCTGCGCCGAACGACGACGTCCAATGGGCTTGCCAAAGAGGTCGATGAGTTTGTGTTTGCAAATATCCCAACTCGTGATTTCTTCCTCGTGGTTGGAAAACCAGACTTTGGCCGTGCCCTCAAGATAAAATGGAATGTTGGCCAACATGAGCGTCGGGTCCCAGTTGTATAGTGCGCTCACCCGTTCGTATAGCTGAAGCCATTTTTCGACATCCTTGTCGTCGTTGCCGGAAAAGGTGCCTGGGTCATGTGGCGTCGTCAGAACGACGGTGCGGTTCGTGACGGCTGGATGCGACGCTGTCGGACGCTGCGCGGTTGGACGAGGCACGCTTGGGGAAGGCACCGACGAATCCTCGTTCTCGTCGTGATCAGCCATCGTAGAAGCAGCCAAGGAACGTCCGCTGCGTAGAATCGTCGTGGATGTTGATTCTGGGAGGACCCGCACTCTCCACCAAAATGTTACGGGGAAAAGGCGTCTGAGAAATATGTTTACTATCGATAAAACAGGCAGGCATACAAGATGGAACCCAGTCTGCACGAGAGCTCAGACATCGTCTTCTTCCCTATCGAGTTTCGAGTTATCTGTGGCGCCACGTAGCAATATGTACGTCTTCAACATATGAGTGTGCGTATACCACTTACACATTTCTCTAGCGTCATTCCGTAACGTTTCGGTCAATGTGAACAGTTACGCCACAGTGCCCATCCTGCGCATGCTTCGCATAACATCGATTCCCACGGTACGTGGGATCTGCCGAATTTTTCTAGCATAATATCATGGTTTATTCTATCGAATGCTTTCGAGAAATCTAGAAATATTCCTAGGGTAAGTTTTTTTGCTTCTATATTTCTTAGAATCAATTCCTTTTGGTATAGTAAGGCACATTCGGTTGAGAGGCCCGACTGAAAACCGAACTGTTACGGCGTAATAATGTTGTGTTTATTAAAGAAATTAGATAACCGAATGAAAATAAGTTTTTCACACCCCTTAGAGAAAACTGGCAAAATCGAAATTGGTCTGTAGTTTCCTAAATTGCTTTTGTCCCCACCCTTATGTATAACCGTTACTTTAGCGTTTTTCATTCTCTGAGGAAACAGCCCAGTGGTGAACACAAGATTATAAATATGTACTAAGCAGGCGCATATGAGATCTAAAATGTATATTATAGGTTCTAATTTTAAGCCATCTATGTCCTCGCTTTTACTTAATTTGAAATGTTGAAAAACGCTGATGACCTCTTGCGCGTCTGTAGGATTAGCAAACACAGAATTATTTAAAGCTGGAGGCAAATAACCTGATGAATCACAGATATGACTACTGTCAACTAGGGAGGTAAAGTACTCGTTAAATTTATTTGCTAGTACTGCGCCCTTGTATATTTTATTTTTGATCACCAGCTCACTAATATCATTAGTCACTTGTTTGGTAGATATAATAGCATTAAGTTTGTTCCATAATTGCTTAGAATCAGTGACACCGTCAAACATCTTGAAGTGATAATCGCGTTTAGCTTGTTTTTGTAGTTTAGCGAGTTTATTTCTGTATACCTTAAAAGCTTTAAATTTATCCGTGTCTCGCTTTATCAGAAACTCTTGATACAACCTATTTTTTTTTCTTTTGTCATATTGAGTATTGCGGAAGAAATCCAAGGTTTGCGCGCCCGTTTTGGTCTCTTTAAAGCTTTGTAAGTAAAATGGTTTTTATACACAGAACATAGAGTATCAATAAAACAATCATAAGGAAGATCACCCGAAGAACTAGATAGAACGTTGTTCCAATTTTAGAGTTCTAATTTCCTCTCTAAAAGAAGATAGCGTTCGCGGATTAATTTGTTGAAAGTGAACGGCAGGAAGGATTTGACTCCTTACACTGGTTATGTTTTCTATGACTAGATATATGGGCAAATGATCACTTATCGGGGCACGCAGGACGCCTGCCTGTAACGTACTGTTTGTACTACTTGTGATAAACAAGTCTAATAGAGTAGAAGTGGTATCAGTAATACGTGTTGGAATGGTAATTACGTTTGTTAAGAAAAATGAAGCAAGAAGGTCTGAAAGTCTTATTTGTTTATGTGTGTCGCTCAACATATCTATGTTAGGATCACCTCCCAGCACTAGTGTGTAATTAAATTGGTTTACAACGGAAATTAGGTTTTCTAAATATTGAATAAATGAATCGAAATTGCCACTTGGTGGCCTGTAAATTGCAACAAAAATGTAGTTGTGATACTGTAAGGTTAACGCCTCAAGGTCATCGGGGCACAGAGACAGATCTTCACGATACTCGTACGTTATTTCAGCTTTGACATACAAGGATACACCACCACCAATTCTCGATTTTCTATTTTGGTACACAACATTATATCCGTCAATACGAAACACGTCTGTTTCACTACGGTACCAAGTTTCAGTGATCATAATAACGGAAAATAAGAAATTGAACTCATCAAGAAACAAAAGAAAGTTTTCTTCTTTCGAACGAGCTGACTGCATATTAATGTGAAGGAATGTCAGGGGCTGCCTATGACGGCCACTTACATACGAGTTCAATTCAGAAACGCTGGAATACATTGCCATTGCTCACAGCAGAAATATAAGTCTACCATTAAGCTAGACTACTTTAGACAGATCCGCCTCAGAAGTTACAATCCATTAAACACAATTTGCCGAAAATTCTAAATAATCATGTGAACACTACTAATTTATCTCGCAAGGAATTGAAGATGTATTTTGTTAATATGTAAGCATATATATTATTGTATAATGATGCATATGAAATGACCATGTTTTGTTTTATTGCCTCTCTATTTGCACAACAATGTCTCTTGTTGAATGTTAAACATCCTGTCGTAAAACATGTATCGTAGTGTCAAATCTGCGTTTCAGTTTTGTGCCGAAACGTTTACTGTTATCGCGCTGTCATGTACAACGCCTCCTGGGCCAAGTCAAGCTGCTCACGGCAGCTTTTAGCCCCGGAGGACGTTTCTAGTCTGTAACTAGAAGAATAAAAAGCTGAAGTTGAAGTTGAAGTTGGTTACATTTAAAACAGGTGTCCTGTCTGCTTTCCGCATGAAGATCCTGCCCTGTGATACCCATACATATTTCCATTCTCTTTCACGCCTTGCTTGCCGCGCCTTACTGAGCAGAACCTTCATTTCCATGCACAGGTGTTCATTTATATTTAGAGGGTTACTGTTGCCAAAACCAAGACGAGTGCTATCTAGTTTAATCTTTTTTGCTGCGGACAACATCTTGTCTCGCGCCGTTCTGGTGAGGAATCTGACGACAACATTTGATTTCTTTTTATCTTTCGATACTACACGGTGCGCGACGTCAATGTCGTTATCTGTAACATCAGTTCCTAAGCACTTGGCGATTTTTGCGACAGTTTTCTCCAAGTTTTCTTTTTCGATTTGCGGAAGACCTTAGATTTCGATATTCATATTTCGGCTGTATTGCTTCAGCTCGACAATTTCCCGTCTAGCGTCTTTCAGGTCCCTCCGCAGTTCTTCGTTTTCCTTACGACACTGCGCAGTCTGAGCATTTACCACGTCAATCTCCTTGCGAAAAGCCTCCACGTCAGTCCTAAAAAGCTCAAAGCTCTCATTCATGAAGCCAATAGCATCTCGAACACTTCCAAGTTCAGTGACTATTTCAGTGCTCGAGGAAGCGACCTTAGCTATTTCACATTTAACCTCAGTCGAGAACACGTCAAGTCTTCCCACTAGATCACCTAGAAATTTCACGACCTCTTTAATGCGATTAGGCTGCCTCTCACCAAGGGTCGCCGCAATATAGCCCATGTCGCCCGAATTTTTATCCCCCATGGTTTCAAGCACTTCAAGTAAAAATTGCAAGAAAATAATCTTGTGCACACAAAGCAAGAGGCAAAGTTTGAAGATTAGAAAGAAAACACTGTTGTGACTACAATGCCCAATAAAACTTCAGCAGCAGCAGCAGCGACGAACCTAGGTGCATATAACTTTCAATATGAAAGTTAACTAACCTGCAAAGAGTGCAGACAGTAGGTTAGCGTGCGTCCTTTCGCCGTCGCCGCTGCTGCCTGAGTGAAGCCAGTTGCAAAGAGACAACGCCCCCACCACAAACTTGATAACAGCTTGAAACTGCAGCAGGTTGAGGTAGATGGCGGTTTCGGTAGCGCTGTCCAGGTCCTGGTAATGGTAAAGCCACAGCAACACAATTGTATAAACGGTGTGGCACTCAGCTCTGGTGGCAGAAGACGACTCCGGATGGGATGGCTTACACTTTTCTTGATGATATGCCGGTATCTGCAAAGAGTGCAGAGAGTAGGTTAGCGTGCGTCCTTTCGCCATCGCCGCGGCTGCCTGTGTGAAGCCAGTTGCAAAGAGACAACGCCCCCAGCACAAACTTGATAACAGCTTGAAACTGCAGCAGGCTGACGTAGATGGCGGTTTCGGTAGCGCTGTCCAGGTCCTTTTCTTGATGATATGCCGGTATCTGAAAAGAGTGCAGACAGTAGGTTAGCGTGCGTCTTTCGCCGTCGCCGCTGCGGCCTCAAAACTTTAGTATTAAATTCTTTTTTTTTAATTTTCCCCGACGTCGACGAGCGGCCCATTTCATTGGAGTGGACGGTGAACCACACATTTTGTCGCTAAAAAAGCCCTAAAAGACTTCGGAGTGGCGCTGCCAATCTTTATGTGATGCTTCTCTGAGACGTTCACAGCTGTTTCTCTTTGTCAAGTAATCAAATAGCATAGAAATAGATCCCCCTACTGTTACCTGTGTCAGGGTCATATCAATATTCTTTTTTACTAAACGCACCATCACGACGTTGTATTGTTATACAGTAGATGTTTCCATGGGGATGCATAAAAAAAGCAGGTGAATGGTGGATGACATGTAGAGCTTTGCGGCCAGGGTGAAAGATGTCAGTAGAAGTGACTGATTCAGGTCTCAACCTAGAGACGCGAACGACGCCGGACTGCCGTTGACACCATGAACCGGTGACGGCGCTTTCTTCTTCAGAAACTACTTCCATTGTGACTACGCTGAATCTTTGAGTGCTGGTATAAGGACGAAAGTCGCCGTAGTAAAGTTTCTTTGGCTGACCACGCTGGTAGATGGTAGTCCACGCCACTCTTCATCGCCAGGTTGATGTGTGAAGAAGAACAGCGATGTGGGCGTGTTTGTTTACGTACAGAATGCTCTGGCGCGTCCCTGTTTGCGTTACGTCCTTGCTTCCTTACCTGCATTACCTTTCTTTGAGGAATTAGGTGCTTGGGCTGCATATTCACTAAAATGTTTTTGTGATGTCTCAGTTGTAAAAGCTTTTCATCCGTAGGCGTCGTTGTGTTTTTGCTAACAGATGGGCAATCGTTGGAGCTGGCGTGCCTCTTTGGTGCTTCGAGCGAACGCGGCAGCAGCAGTGACATCATTAGTGTAGGAATGGATGGAAAAAATTTATTTATGCCCAATAGGTCGCGCTAGTTCCCTAGGCCGAAGCGGGCCGCTCCCACGTTGGGGCCGAAGAGCTAGCGCGCCCGTTGGACTGCCCATAGCTGTCCCTCTGACGTAAGCCTAAGTAAAGCTGCGTCCCACCGGTCTTCAGTGTTGTCCTTGTCGCTGCGTAAGCTGGAGCAACGCCAGAGTATTTGACTGAAATCTATGGTGTCTTTACATTTATTGCATGTTGTCGGAGCAGAAAACTTCGGATTAATCTTGTTAATTAACAGCGGGCTTGGATAGGTTCTTGTTTGTTAGAGTTTTAGCGTAATGGCCACAGGTCTATTTAGTTTACTGTGTGGTGTGGTGATGACCCTGCGTCCTGGGTAGAAATGCTTGCTTAGCACGTTGTAAGATAGCAGGTGATGCTTGCAATCTGGAACCTTAGCATCTTCTTGCCTTGTGATTGCAGGGCTTGCAAGTCGTCGTGCAGCACTGCGGGCAGATTTGTTGAGGTTCGCGGGAGCACTGTTAGTCTCTCCCATATGAGCAGGAAAGTAACGGTTTTTCCCTCTAGAATTATCAGGGCCTGACAGAGATCACTGTTTTGTCAAATCTTCGGACGGCTGCCCTAGAGTTGGCGTGGATCGTGGATCTCTTTGTGTCTAAATATGCTAATTCGATGGCTACTTGCACAGTGGTGTACGTAGAAGCCGAGTTCACAACTGCAACTTTGCTGTTCGGAAGTACCACTGTGAATGCTCGTTTATTGGTGATGAAAACGACGTCAACGATCGGGCATCTTCAGCCAGTTATTTAGATTTTTCTACCATGGCTTTTCCTCTGGCTTGCCTTCTGCTCACATTATGGGTGGGGAAACGTTCTTTGGAACAAGCGTGACATGGTGTTGGTGGTCTTCCATTCGCGAGGAACGTCGCCGTTCTTGCACATTTCATTGATTAGTTGTGTTAAGTAGTCTGTGTAGTTGTCATCCAAATTGCGTAGCGTCTTGTTTGTCATCCTCTCGGGACCGGGGGCAGATGTTCCGTTGTCGTATAAAGCGGCCCTGACATCTACTGTAAGTTCAGCATCTAAAGTGGGTTTGCTTGGTCCCGCATAGCCCACTCGAGAAAGGGGTGACTGTTTTGTGTCCTCGGCTGTTAGCTACCTACTCACTAGCTGCGCAGTACCTTCTGACCTGGATGCATCATTCTAGGCAACCTTCTTCGAGCATGCCGCGTCTGCCGCTTACTCCGCGACACAGCCTGAGTCGACTGCCGGATGTATGGCTGGCACCTGCCCACAAAAAGTCGCTTCGTGGCCGAGGCCAACTTCTGCGATGCAACCAGTCTTGCCCTCCACATACCCTTTCGGCAGAACCCCAAACCGAATCGCAGTGTGGCCGAGACCTGCGGCCACAACGAGGCAGCCAAAGTCGACCGCCGGAGTCTTCGGCAATTCTGCAAGACACGTCGTGGCGTGCAAAAGAGCGACCACCCAGGCACAGCCAGTACCGCCCGCCAGAGACGTTTTCACTACAGCGTCTAGGGTCTGTGGGCCTGCGACTACCAGCGCTGCACAGCCAATGTCGTCCACCCGAAACCATTTCTGCAGCTCGCCATGTAATTTCGCAGCGTGGCCGAGTGTAAAGAAGACAGCGGCGCTCGGGCACGGGCGCGAGATCGGCTGGGCGAAGAAAGAGAACGACGAAGCGAGCAGAATAGAACAGCCGGCCTAGTCAACAGGCGTTGTGTCTATTTCTCTGTGTCTTTGCTTTGCAGAGAAACAAGAGACATAGACACAACGCCTGTTCAATAGGCCGGCTGTTCTATTCTCTGAACGTCTTCTTCCTCTGCCTCGATCTCACTGCCCGCGCGCCCGAACATCGGAGTCTTTGTCATCACACTCGGCCATGACTGCAAGCGCGCGGAGCTGGCGGCAGTCTCTCTGGCGGGCGGCTTTGGCTGCATCGCAGTAGACGGTCTCGGCTACGCTGTGACTTGGCTCGGGGACCTGCCGTAAGTGGGTCTGGTGGGCGACCCTGGCTGCATCGCAGTGGTCGATCTCGGCCACGCTGCAACGTCATCTGACCGGTAAAACATGCTTCTGGCTGCCGGGTTTGGCTTTGTTGCAGAGGTAACGGTGGACGCCGCATGCCCGGAAGAGGATGCCGGAACAGCATCTGAGGAGGCCCCGTAGGAGACACTTGGGGTGGCTTCCTTTCTGTTACGGCCGCATGATTGTCAGAATCGGAAAGACCGTCCAGACAATCGTTTCGAACATTCTGTGGCTTTGGGAGGGCTGAAAAATGCTTTTCTTCAGCCAAATTCTGCACGTTAGCAACGGGGCGCTCACTCTCTTTCCTTTCATCGATGCCCAACGGCTCTGGAGGTGGTATAGGTGGCTCTTCCGGCGCTGTGCTTCCGAGTTCCCCTGCTCCATTTTCTGGCTCACTTAGCACAAGGTGGCCATCTGCGCTCCCGGCCAATTTATGCGCTTGAAGTCGGGGATGTTGCTCCGACGAGCCTGAAGAGACGTTGCTGATGGCCATGTACTCGTCCGCCTCCTGAATTGGTAGCGTGTGAAGCACCAGAGGAGCCGGCACATCCAAGTCCCGAAGGGAAGATGAGCTTGGGGAACGCGTTACCAACTGCTGTGGAGAGAATGTTGTCTCGAGTTGTCGTGGTGGTAAGCTGCACTGCGCAGTAGCAGCCTCGAGGTGGTGCCCCTTCAGAGCTCCATCCTCGGTAGCGGTGAGGTTGGACTGGGTGGTGGCAGCGAGATGGTAGTCAATTGGTCCAAAGGCAGCTATGAGCCTGGTGCTCCACTCGGCCCAGGATTGCTGCCGCACGCCTTCGTACCTGTGCCACGCCGCGGCACCATTCCCAAGGCGGTCAATGGCCACGCACCACTTCTGCTGATCCGTCCAGCACTCGCGAGCTCCGATTGCGTTTACGGTGGCCACCCAGTCGACGGCGTCGTTCTGGAAACCGTGAAACTCCGGTAGTTCGCAGGCAGCCGGTGATTGTGATACGGTAGGCGAAACTCCGGAGCATGACGACGCCAACCAGCCGAGTTGGTACGAGAGCTCCGTGAGGGCATACCGCAGCTCTCTGCGGCTCTCGGGTGAGCTCTCTTCATGGTCTTGCAAGGCGGCGGCGGCCAACGCGGCATTGAGCGAGTGCAGTGCTGGCAAGGCGGCAGGACACAGCACGGAGATTGACGCTGCCAAGGCGTTCACCGTGACTGGAACGCAACAGCTCCGCGGCGCTGTAGGATGAGGCACAGAAAGAGCGAGGACTCACGTCCGCGAAGTATGCGGTGGTAGCAGTACTCCCTACGGCAACATCTACGTCCAAGGAAGCCTGAACGGCGTCCCTTGGATGCTGCCGCGTTGGAACAGTACTGGGCACTGGGCGCATGTCACGGGAAGCGTATGCGACGTTCCCAGACGACAGGAGCCCGTGCGGATTCCCAGACGATGGTGGTAGCATGGTTCCTGGCAGGTCGTACGCTGGAACCACCGCAGAGGCATGGACGCCGTCCGCGAATGATTTGATGCGTAGCGGCAGCAGAGGTCGAGTCGCGGAGTCCATGATCGCGGAATCGTGGATGGCGTTCCTTGTATGGAGCGACCCGTGCTGCCGACGACCCTCGAGGGCAGGTGGCTTCATCTCCAAGGTTCGATTCGCGTCGTAGGCTGCGCCATTGTAAAGCAAAGACACAGAGAAATAGACACAACGCCTGTTGACTAGGCCGGCTGTTCTATTCTGCTCGCTTCGTCGTTCTCTTTCTTCGCCCAGCCGATCTCGCGCCCGCGCCCGAGCGCCGCTGTCTTCTTTACAATAGATAGATAGATAGATAGATAGATAGATAGATAGATAGATAGATAGATAGGTAGATAGTAGATAGATAGATAGATAGATAGATAGATAGATAGATAGATAGATAGATAGATAGATAGATAGATAGATAGATAGATAGAAACGCTCAAGGTGCCAAAGGTTCGCTAAAAATGCTTTGTAATTAAAAAGGGGTAAACGGTGGTTCATACGCGGCGCAGGCCGCTGCCGTGTTTGCGCGTTTGTCAGTACGGGTGTTTCAGATATGATTTGCACGGAAGGCCGTGCAGCCTGGGGGAGTCTCCACACATTTACTAAAAGGGTTATTAGTGTCTCAAAGGGTTATTAGCTCCTCACGCTAGACGCTGCGCATAAATTCACGAAGTGCGTGAGTGCCTCAAGCAACGCGAGCTGAGATAGTGATCTCAGGACTATTTGAGGTCATTTCCCGAAGAGCATTTCTGAAATACTCGTTCCAGTGCTGTTGCTTTGTTGACAGACTCAGGAAATGTAGCTGGCAAACTTCGCATCAGTACACGAAGCAATTGCTCCTTCACTCCACGCGTCAATAGGCGCACTTCCTTCTCTTGATTCATACCGCGGTCACCGTACGTGAAAAGCCGCTAAATGCCCTTGAAGAACAAGGCTTCCCGTTTATTCGGTTTCATTAACCTACATTGAAGTGCGTGTAGTGCTCGCTCATTCCGTTTGTGCTACTCCAGTCACCGCGCATGTGCCGTTGAAATTCCTGTAAAGTGTTAACAGGTGGCTCAAAGGAAGGAAACGACGTTAGGGCAGAGAACTCTAGGGCATAATAGAGGTCACTAACTTCTGCTTTCATATGAAGAACGGAAATGAGCCACACGATTGAATTGACTGAACCAGCCTTCCATGTCCTCAAAAAGGGCGGCCACGGAACGGCCGCGGCAAGCATGGCGTGTGAAAAACAAACAATACAGGAGCACTACAGTACCGTTTGTTTCCTGTGTTTGACATACTTTGGCGTGGACACCCTTGACAGATCTAGGAAGCAAGAATCTGGAGGAAGCTTGAAGGAAGCTTTTGCGTTGGCTGTCTATTTCTGACGATGGTGTACCGGTCATCAGAAATTACAGTTCCTAGGGGCCAGGCTACACATAATCGTACTGAGCACCTACACGACTTTTTCGCAAGCGAAATCACAAAAGACTTCGGTTTAACTCTACAGGTATTTGGCACCTAAGTCGCTCTCATCTTTGGGGAGTAAATATGTTCATAGCATTGAATTGCACAGATAGGCCGTCCTCTCTGAAAGGTTCGTGGCAATGTTTATAACTTGAAGTAGCTTTATGACATGTCGTTTTTAAAGTCACAATGTTCTATTTTTCTTTTCAAAGGTGAAACACTTTAATTTAATTTTTACCAGTTTGACCTATCAAACTGATATGAATTTGCCCAACATTAGAGTACGCAGCTGCTGTGTGGAATCCGTTTACTATGGCCAAAAAAATCGGCAGATCCCACGCAGTGTGGGAATCGATGTAATGCGAAGCAGCCAGCAAAGAGCTGCATACACTGTCTTCTTTGTCATTGAGGCTAATGAAGTTATTCACGTCGTGACATCTAGTTCGCCATATACGCCTTGTGCACCGCCTATAGAGGCGCCACTGATAGCCACCTAGCGGGCGTCGCCGACAGTACGTGCGGGAAGCCGAGTAGACGACAGCGCTTTGCACAGCTTTGGTGAGAGGAGATGGATGAAGTTCGCGGCTGCTATTTCCCCTTCGTGCGGGTGCCAGCCAACTAATTCTGCACTCGCAGCTGCAGGAAAGGCGCGGGCCTCTACGAAAGTGGATTTGTGGACGATGTTTGTCAGGAACGAGCGCTTAACTAAGCGCACGTCGCCGATTTCGAACGACGGCATGAAAGCCTGGCGCCGACGGTTCGTGCGCGACAGAGCGCGTGCATCGAAAAAACAGGTATAAAAAGGCGCCGAGAGCGCGCCCCTTACCCTCTCGGCAGAAGACGCCACCGACACAGCCAACGCACGGGAAAGATGGGGATATTTGAGAAAGCAAAGGAGCGCCAGCGGCGCCGTCTGATTCCGCAGACGAATCGGTGAGAGAATCTCGCCCTTTCCCTAGCATTCGCTGTGCAACGCACAGACGAATCATACGCACCTTCCCCCTTCCCGAACCCAGGCGCAGGCAATGTAGTACGTGATGCAAGCATAGGTCGGCAATGTAAGAGAATACTCACTCACACTCACTCACCCCAATTTTTTCAGCCTTCGCACTCACTCACATTCATACTCACGCCTACTCACACTCATAGGCACTCACTCACGTTCATACTCACGCCTGCTCACACTCATAGGCACTCACTCACGTTCATACTCACGCCTACTCACACATATAGGCACTCACTCGCGTTCATACTCACGCCCACTCACACTCATAGGCACTCACTCAGGTTCATACTTACGCCCATTCACACTCATAAGCATTCACTCACGTTCATACTCACGCCTACTCACACTAATAGGCTTTCACTCACGTTCATACTCACGCCTACTCACACTCATAGGCTCTTACTCACGTTCATACTCACGCCCACTCACACTCATAGGCACTCACTCACGTTCATACTCACGCCCACTCACACTCATAGGCACTCACTCACGTTCATACTCACGCCTACTCACACTCATAGGCACTCACTCACGTTCATACTCACGCCTACTCACACTCATAGGCACCCACTCACGTTCATACTCACACCTACTCACACTCATAAGCATTCACTCACGTTCATACTCACGCCTACTCACCACTCATAGGCTCTTACTCACGTTCATACTCACGCCACTCACACTCATAGGCACTCACTCACGTTCATACTCACGCCCACTCACACTCATAGGCACTCACTCACGTTCATACTCACGCCTACTCACACTCATAGGCACCCACTCACGTTCATACTCACACCTACTCACACTCATAAGCATTCACTCACGTTCATACTCACACTACTCACACTCCATAGCACTCACTCACGTTCATACTCCGCCTACTCACAATCATAGCACTCCTCACGTTCATACTCACGCCTACTCACACTCATAGGCACTCACTCACGTTCATACTCACGCCTACTCACACTCATAGGCACTCACTCACGTTCATACTCACGCTTACTTACACTCATAGACACTCACTCAAGTTCATATTCACACTTAGAGGCATTCACTCACGTTCGTACACACGCCTACTCACAGTCATACGTACTCAATCACGTTCATACTCACACCTACTCCTACTCACAGGCGCTCACTCATGTTCATACTCACGCCTACCAACACCCACTGATGGGCATACTCACGCCCATACTCGAGCCCTCTCACACCCACTGAAGTTCATACTCACGCTTCCTCACACTCATAGGCACTCACTCACGTTCATGCTCACACGTCACGACCATTGCTACTCACTCGTGTTCATACTCACGCCCGCTCACACTCATAAGTGTTCACTTACTTTCAGTAACGCCTCTCAAACTGATTGGTACTCACTCACGTTCATACTCACGTGCACTGACTATCATACCTACTCAATCACGTTCACACTCACACGTACACACACTGATAGCACTTACGCTCTTACTCACATCTACTCGTACACCTACTCACACCGGTGCTCACGTTCATACTCACACCTACTCACAGCCATTTGTACTCACGTTCACTCATGTCTACTCACTCCCATGGGTACTCACTCACATTCATACTCACACCTATTACACTCGTATGTTGCCTTCATACTCATACCTTCTCACATCCCTCGTCACTCACTCATACTCACACTCACGCCTTTCAAATGAGTCTACTCATGAATGAACATGCCAAGCTTTCCGCTTTACTCACACTCACATGCGGCCCCTGATGTCCATATTGAAGTACACTCCCGTTCACAGATACTCGCGTTTACACGTCTAATAGCTCCCATCTTCGATAATTACCACTCACACCGACTCAACCTCGCCGGGTCTCATTCACATCTCTCTGTCACACTGGACAAAAGTTTTGCATGGATTCGCATCTAAGATGATCATCTCTCATATATTCTCGTTATATCCGAACGTGCAGATTTGTAAGTGTCCAATGGATAGCCTCAGGGACAAACCGCGGATGTTAACACTGGTTCAAGGGAAATGTGCTATGTATATGTATTATTACTTTTTTTTAATTTAAACTTTATTCAGACAGACATTGTCTGAGATGAAGGGGCTAAAGGCAGATGCAACAGCCTAGCCAAGGCCCCCCTACCCATACATTGCTCAGGGGATGTCATATGGGATGTCGGGACCGCGGAAAATTTGTTCGAATTAACCGAATGCCGAATTATCGAAAGTATCAAAGAAACAATAAACAAGTGTCTATTACATCAATGCATTCGCATTTTCTTGATGACCACCTAAATTCATGGTACATATCTTGCATAAAATCAATGCAGATGCCGCAAATTTCTTCATTCGCAACTCCGTTCACAATGTGACCGCGGCTCAAGACAGCCGTGTCTTAACACTAAACGTGATCTGCCCCCCTCCCTTATTACGTACCGCCACCGCCACCACGCGCACGTGAAGATAACTTCTGCGCCGCAAAAATGATCGACAAATGATCGTTCGTTCATCGTAATGTAGCAACCGAATTTTATACCAGCATGCGCACTGCGGCTGAATCTCTTCACCTTCAACAGCTTCCACTATGTTCGAGTTGCGTGACATTGCGCGTGCATTGCCCGGAGTCAAAACGAGGCTACTGAGTGCCGCATCCGCTGTGGACGAAAGTGTGGTCGCTAAATTAAGACACGATCATAGCGACCACGCAGTTCCGAAGGCGCATGCGCGGCCTGCGCCCACAGTCGAAACGAAACTGCTCGACACAGCATCCGCTGCTGAATAAACCCGGCTCGCTAATGCACAATAATGAATGGCTACTACACAGTTCTGAAGCGACGCGTCGAAAACTAAACTACTGCTTGTCGCAGCTTTGACCCGCAGTCAAGGCTGCGACGCTCTGGACGCGATCATAGATATATCACCCACGTAGTTCGCGTGCGCCGAGCAAAATCGAAGACAAAACAAGTGGGCCGCAGCCGTCGAAGTCTTTGTCGCCAACAACGTGATTATGGCTAGATCGTGGACGGCGACCACGCCTTATGAAGGACCGCAGCCGTTTGAGTTGTTCGCGAATGGCGTTTTTCCTCCTGTGAGTCGAACTCCGAGTCGAACCTCGGATTGCTTGGTGTGCTCCGAGGATCGTCCGAATTAACCGGGTTGCGGGCAAATATGACCGAATTAACAAGAGTTTGATACCATTAAACAATGCATAAGCTTGCCGCGACCAGAGAACACGTCCGAATTATCCGATTTTCCGAATTAACGAGGGGCGAATAACGACCTTTTAGCGTATAACCTTTCATTTTCGTCGATTGACCAAACAGCAAATGTATGGCGCGTTTACTTGCTAAGTCCACCTTCACTGCTCATGCCAGGGGTTTAAAACTCACGTCATCTAACGAGCCGCAGTCACGAAAATTTATTCCCGCAAGGGCCAGGACACAATGACGAAGGTATAGAGCGGGGGGCGGGTAGAAATAGTTTGTACAAAATGTCAGGCCACGCATAAACATGTTACGCCGCTATGTCAGGGACAATTTTCTCCCCCCCCGTCTCGCCCCTGAAAGTGCATTGCGCTTGCACGCTGCTCGACCAATATAGCATTGAATGCTTAGGTTTGTTTTGACGGCAAACACAGTGAAAATCGAGCGCACAATCACGACGTCGAGGAAGAAGCACACCACCACAGCGCTGATCGGCCTTGTGCCACATTGTGATTTCTGTGCGTCACACCAGCGGCCGCGTTAATCCTTCGATTATGCCGCTTTTGAAACATGGCGAGTTGACGCCGCAGTATGGACGTCTGCGTTACGCCATAAAAATGTGTATCTAGCACATTGAATGGGTGTACTTCATATAAAGTTATTCGTATTAAGGCGAAAGTCTTATATGCCTCATCAAGCGGGGAAAGTGACCTGTAATGCCATGCCACGCTCCCTCCTAGTCCTTTTCTTTCGTCCATGTACAAGCCCAATCAGTAAACACACAAACACACACACGAGATCACGGGAAATACATCATCTCCTCATTATGCGCTCGTGCCGACCACCGCCACGAGACCGGCGAGGCTGCCATCGTGCGAGGCAGCAGAATAAATGACCATAGCCTTAGCAATACTCCATAGTGGCAACGAGGACACACTTGTCGTGAGTGACGCCAAGACGGCGGTCCGAAACTTTACCAAGGGATGGGTCTCCGTCGAGGCGGCGCACATGCTGAACGCCAGAGTCGCGGACTTTAAGTCCGGCGCGATCACCACCAAATCTGTCAAGTGATTCCCCGCGCATGTGGGAGAGCTTGGCAACGAACAAAGACCCAACCTCCCGTCGAACCACAACAAGCGCGCCCACCGCGTTGCGAGACTGCTAACCCGCCGCGACGCGGACCAAAGGGCTGCGGCTGTGTGAGACATCGTCGATGGCGAGGCACCCAAGGTTGGAGGACATTCTTCTGCGACGATGATAACAGACCCCGAAGCCTTACAGGACTGCAAGGACATCATGGTCACGTACCACGAGATCTTCAGCCACTACAGGAAAACGCCACCCCACAAGCAGCTAGAGAGGTCTCAGGCGTCTGAGCTGAGACGCCTGCAAACAGACACATTCGAATATCCCCGGCATCTGAACAGGCTGTGTCCGTCGCTCCACCCGTCACCCGGCTGTCCGCGGTGCGGGCACGAGATAGCCGACATGGCACACATACTTTGGAAGTACGAGTGTGGTATTCGCCGCCACTACCCGGACGGAGGAGTGTGCACCCCATGACGACTGGCTGAACGGTGGCGAGCCGCCCTTCTCAGCCCACATCTAGTTGACCAAATCTGGGCTGTCCAGCGAGCCAGGGCTATCGCCGAGGACGTCGCACGATGTTCCCCGGACGACGGCTCCTGGAGGCCTAGCCCGGGCCAGTGATTCCTCGTTGGACTCTAAATAATTTAAACTTCATTACCTACGTACCTCATTATGCGCAAGGGTCAAAAGGTCATCACAAACATAATGTGTTAAGGCGAAAGCCTTTTATGTCTCACGCGAAGCACGAAAGGCTGGCTCAAAAAATCTAGTGACCTCTCAAGCGCGAAACTGTGCGCTACCTTCGCCTTTGCGGCCTTCGTGTGAAAAAGAAAAAGCAAAGCGGCGCTTGTGCGATATAAATTGCATGGTAAAGTAGTCGCACCCGATGGCTTTGGTATTCAAGCCGTCTTAGGAGAATGCATCAGGGGCGCTGGGAATGTTTTTCCTGGTTTCTAGGATATTCACGGTCCCTCGGTTCCTTCAAAGCCATCGTGCTGAGGTAGCCAAAACTTCTTTATCATATTGTCGCGACGTCAAGACACAGGCCGTAACGCACAGAATGATCGCGTCTTTTTTTCTACAATTTTTGCTTTTAAGTACATGTGAGAAGTCTGGGATGCGTGAGAAAGTATTATGAAAGAAGTAAACTTACGGAGCAGCCCGACCTCTACGGACTACGAACTGGCACAGATACAGGTTGTCCTGTGATGTGATTTCCGGCTATTAGTTTTCGCACTTTGCGGAGTATCAACGTGAAATATTTTTGCTATAGCCAAAGTAAATTGTAGTGATTAGTGATGCCGAAAATTGCGCTCAATCTGAAGAGAAAAAAGGTAAAGTAAACCGGCAAGAGACAGGTCAAGATAGATGCAGTCAGGATCAAAACAAATTTAGGATTTTCCCTGATAAATCACACGATGCTTTAGAACAAGAAGAAAATATGGACGTGGAATGATGAACAATACGTTAACCACACTGATTTACGAAACAGCAATTTGAAGGTAAATCACGAAGGCAACCATTAAGTAAATTCTCCAAAACTACAAAAAAATAATAAACGACAACGCGTCAGTATTACTAACTCCAGTGATCAAGTAGAATTAGTAGACTGTAGAAACTGGAACACCACTATGTTAGTTGGCGAAATCATTTACTGTTGCTGAGCGCTCACTTATTTTCTCTGATAATAATACCTGGGTTTAACGCGCCAAACCCACGATATCATTATGAGGCGTGCCGCAGTGGAGGGCCCCAGAAATTTTGACCAGCTGGTTTTCTTCAACGTGCACTGACATCGCACAGTACACGGGCCTCTACCACCACGCCTCCATCGAAATTCGACTGCCGCGGCCGGGGTCGAACCCGCGACCTTCGGGTCGGAAGCCGAGCACCGTAACCGCTACATCACCGCGGCGGACTCTTACTTTCTCTGGTATTAGCAAAGAGGTTGCTCGTGGGGGTGTCGCACACGTCACCGGTCCCAGGAAAATTAATAGTCGAAACAGTGCTACACTCCAAGAAAAAAAAGTTCGAAAGGGGGTCACGGCAACCGACTCTCTTCGGTAATTCATTTGACCCATTTTGGAACTTAGAATCAGAAAATGATATTCAACTTTTCTGCAAGAGTCAGTTGTCACTATTGCAGCGCGTTTCGATCGGTTAGCGTGTCGAAGACGCCGCCGTATGCATCATATACATCGCGTGGTCGCGTGGCTGCCTGCCGTTCGGCGCGGTTCACGCAGTTCGCGTACGCTGCCTGGCGCGGCGCCGGGGCTCGCCGTCGCATCGGCACTGGCTATGCACGAATGAAAGCATTTCTTTTCTGAGAGATCGCTTCAAAATTTGGTTTCAGAATAAGCACGGCTTTGCGCCAGCATATTCCGACACCCAAGCACATTCTCCGGCAGTCAGGGGCACGTCGTGAGCGGTTACTGAGCGCATGTTTTACAAACGTAACCCATCCTAAATACTCAGCAAACACATTCGAGTACGAGCACCCGAACGACACCCAGCGCGCGGACGCCGTCTACGTCAAGATCAGACATGTCATATGCTAGAATTAGCGCACACAACTCCCACAATCACGTAAACTCACTTGATTCTATTATAGCGTCATCGCAGATGTTGGCGAACCACGAAAACAGCAAACAGAAACCAAGGAAAAAAGTGCACGGCGGCGACCGCAACAACGCGCGCCGTCGAAAGTCTCTCGCCTTTTCACCCTTGCCGGCGAGGCGTGTCCAACTTAAGTGACCAACGCGTACGTGCTGGAAGCATCCTACAATATCTGCACCTGAGACTAGCGTCTTTAAGCCAAGAAAAACCATAATATATAGTGCGTCTAAGCGTTCAGTAGACGAGCTTTTTTTTTCACGCTCCCACGCGCGGAAGCACGCTGCACATTCAAGGTTGATAGAAATGTTATGAAGTAGACTAAAGCGCATCTCAAAACGACATCTTGCACCTTCAGCAGTGCAGACACAATGTGCGATCAGCAAAAAAATGACCCTTGATAATTGTTTGCATCGCTCATTTTATGGGAGCTTGTACAGCAACGCGCATAACGGGGACAGCTTTAGTTGGGCGTCCGCAACAGCCCCGCGGACGCAGGCTGCTGTTGGAAATAGCTGGCAGATAACTTCCGCAGAGCTGCTGCAGACGCCCAGCTAAAGCTGTATAGTTAGTACCTACGAAAGCAGTACACTCACCCTTAACGGGCGCACGTTGTCCGTGTCCGCGGCTTCATGAATATTCCGCCCTCCTAGCGTGACTTCGAGCACGGAGCCTGGCGTAAACGCCACCGAGATGCGCATTTTCGATCGAACACGAAACTGCACGACAGGCAACTGAGGCGACCCGCGCAACCGACGCAAGGCACAACGCACTCCAAGAGACCGAGCAGACAGAGAGAAGGCCGAGGCGCGGCGCCAGCCCGGCTGGCTCCGTCGGCGAGGGAGGCGAGCCAGCGCGCCAGAACGGCGCCGAACGACAAATGCGCGATACGTAGGCGCATACGACGGCGCTTTCATCGCGGAAGCCAATCGAAACGCGCTTTAGGAGAGTCCCGTGACTCCAGCCCATATGCTCTCTTTCTCTCATCTTCCTTCCAAAAGGGATCAAATGGACACCCGAAAAGAGTCACGCGGCCGTGACCCTCATTTTACTCTTTTTTTTCTTAGAGTGTACTCAGTTACTCCCACTAATAGTACCCTCATGAGTTCTCACTCACGTTCAAACTCACGACTACTCACACTCATGAGCACTCACTCACGTTCATACTCACGCCTACTCACCCTCATTAGTGCTCACTCACGTTCACACTCACGTCCACTCACACTCATGAGCACTCACTCACGTGAGTTCATACTCATTCCTACTCACATTCATGAGTACTCACTCACGTCCACTCACACTCATGAGCACTCAGTCACGTTCACACTCACATCTTGTCACACTCATGAGTATTCACTCACGTTCACACTGACGCCTACTCACCCTCCTGAGTGCTCACTCACGTTCACACTCACGTCCACTTACACTCATGAGCACGCACTCACGTTCATACTCACATCTACTCACACTCGTGAGTACTCACTCATGTTCACACTCACGCCTACTCACCCTCATGAGTGCTCACTCACGTTCACATTCACCCCTACTCACCCTCATGAGTGCTCGCTCACGTTCACACTCACGTCCATTCACACTCATGAGCACTCACTCACGTTCATACTCACGACTACTCACACTCATGAGTGCTCACTCACGTTCACACTCACGCCTACTCACCCTCATGAGTGATCACTCACGTTCACATTCACCCCTACTCACCCTCATGAGTGCTCACTCACGTTCACATTCACCCCTACTCACCCTCATGAGTGCTCACTCACGTTCACACTCACGACTACTCACACTCATGAGTGCTCACTCACGTTCACGCTCACGTCCACTCACACTCATGAGCACTCACTCACGTTCATACTCACAACGTTCAAATGAGTGTGAGTGAGTGTGAGTGAGTGCACTCATGAGTGAGTGCGCCGAGCTATGGATGCAAGTGATGCAAGCGCGCGGCGACGGAGGGTCAGTCAGTGAGAAGTCAGTGAGCGAAGAAGTTATGTCATTCTAGTGATAGCGTCGTTCGCTCGACCACAGAATGCGTGTTGTTTGATGATCTAGTGCTGCGAGTAAAGTATCAAGAGATGACGCCGCGGGAGCAGTGACAAGTTTTGAAGAGAGTCGCCGAGGAGACATGTGATGACCGACTGCGGAGGAGAACGAACGTGGAGTCAATCGCGGAGTGAATCGTCATGCCGGTGAATATCAAAGATGCGTCGCGCAGACCAGCGTAACAAGACCCAGCTACGAGGTACAGCTCGTGGTGAACATCCGCTTTGTTTTGTTTACAAAGGTGACGTCTCAATCACTTCTTGTTCTTTCTGAAGTCAACCATTGCTGCATTTATGTTTCCGTAAATAATATAGAACATAGCTTGTAATAGCGTGGTACATGCACCGCGCTAGTACAAGGTAAGTTCATGGATGACCAACTCGCCCGAACTACAACACTTCTGAAATATAGAACGTTTGAGCGAAGAGCCCTTGGGGGGCACGGCGGTCGAACCGAACCAACACATGCTCAGGCTTATAACTTTGGTCGTCTACCAGTGTCGACATGATCGAGTGCATCCAGCGAGCACCGATATGGCAGAACGAAAGCATTAGAGCAAGAAGCGACGTGTTAACTCGCACAATGACGAAGCGGCTCGCCTTGGCCAACGAACAGCGGTGATCCATTGCTTCCGTCGTTCTTGCTCAGGAGGCCTTGCGGTAAGTAAAACCGTGTTCCGGGGGCGTTTTTTTAGGTGTTTGAGCACTCCACTCCCCATCAATTGTTATTCGACATCCCTTGAAGTTTCGGTCACCACACATACGACGAGCGTTGCTTATTTCACTACGCAAACGTGAACAACGCGGAAACACACGTACAATGACGTAGGAAACCACGGCGGCCGTCTGCTTGCTTTCCCGACAGTAACGACCGAGTTCGCCGCCTATGGCGCTTCCGTCGGCGCGCACTAGGCGTATATAGCGAGATTGTCATACATGCATGCGTGTACAATCTGGTATATGCCATGCTAATGAAACATATATTCTGCTACATATATACGATGCGTGACCTGCTATTTATGTTCGGCACTCCTGTCATGCCATACCAATTTAGGTATATATCAAGTTAACAAAATGGCCGCGAGTGCACTATGACCATGGCCTCTAAATCACACCTATATGACATGCATGTAATGATTTTCGTGTTACCACCTGTTATTTATGTTCGCCACACAGACGTCGCGCAATACCAATTTTGGTCTATATCAAGCTAGCGAAACGGCCGCCGGCGCACCATGAGCGTGGCACGTAAGTCATGCTGTACATGGCGTAAGTGTTATGATTTTCATGTTAACTCCTGTATTTGTGTTCGAAACAGTCACGTCGCGCAATACCAATTTCGGTATATATCAACTAGCGAAATGGCCGCCAGCGCACCATGAGCATCTCACGTAAGGCATACTGTGCGTGACATGCGTGTCATGACTATCATGTTACCACCTGGTATTTGTGTTCGTCACACAGTCATGTCGCGCGATACCAATTTCGGTATATATCAAGGTAGCGAAACGGGGGCGAGCGCACCATAAGCGTGGCATGTAAATCACGCTGTATATGCCATGCGTGTCATGATTTTCATGTTAACTCCTGTTATTTGTGTTCGTCACACAGTCACGTCGCAAGATACCAATTTTGGTGTACATCAAGCTGGCGAAACGGCCGCCAGCGCACCATGTGCGTGGCGCGTAAGTCATGCTGTACATGACATGCGTGTCATGATTTTCATGTTAACTCCTGTTATTTAGGTTCGGGACACAGTCACGTCGCAAGATACCAATTTTGGTGTATATCAAGCTAGCGAAACGGCCGCCCGCGCACCAAGAGCGTGGCAGCTAAGTCATGCTGTGCATGACATGCGTATCATGATTTTCATGTTACACCTGTTATTTGTGTTCATCACACAGTCACGTCGCGCGATACCAATTTTGGTATATATCAAGCTAGCGAAACGGCCGCCAGCGCACCGTGAGCGTGGCACGTAAGTCATGCTGTACATGACATGCGCGTCATGGTTTTCTTATTACCTGCTGTTACTTGTGTTCGTCACTCAGTCAGGTCGCGCGATACAAATTTTGGTGTATATCAAGCTAGCGAAGCGACCGCCAGCGCACCATGAGCGTGGCACATAAGTCATGATGTACATGACATGCGCGGCATGATTTTCATGTTAATTCCTGTTAGATGTGTTCGTCACACAGTTACGTCGCGAGATACCAATTTTGGTACATAGCAAACTAACCAAACGGCCGCAAGAGCACCAAAACAGTGAAATGTAAATGATTTCGTTCATGACATAGTTATCATGATTTTCATGTTATGACCTGTCATTTATGTTCGCCATAAAGTCATGTTTCGCCATACCAATTTTGGTGTAAATCCAATTAACGAAACGGCCAGGAGAGCACAAAGTCGTAGGCGTCTAGATAGATAGATAGATAGATAGATAGATAGATAGATAGATAGATAGATAGATAGATACACTCAAAGTCACAGAAGTTCACAAAGAAATGCTTCGCATTTAACAACACGCCGTTGCTGCGGCCATACCATTCGACGCGTTTCCAATAGAAGTGTAATTTCGTTTAACACACCGCGAGGTGGTGGCTTTCGCCCAAGCCTCGCTCATAGCATCGATCTATATCGAAAAATAGCAGGGGTGTGGGAATAGTTAAATTTCATCTCGAATCGAATTCGAATCCAATAGTGCCGAGTAGGGGCCAAAAATACCGAATATCGAATCGAATATCGAATAGTATACTTACGCGAAATGTGTACCGCCAGTTACGGCAAGACAGGAGAGCACAAAGTCGTAGGCGGCTAGATAGATAGATAGATAGATAGATAGATAGATAGATAGATAGATAGATAGATAGATAGATAGATAGATAGATAGATAGATAGATAGATAGATAGATAGATAGATAGATACGCTCAAAGTCGCAGAAGTTCGCTGAGAAATGCTTCGCATAAAAAGAAGATAGACATGGTCAAAATAAAATCTGTTTTATTTCTGTTTAACTGCTATAGCCGGCGCACATCATTTCACTTCCTTTGCAAAAAAGCGTAGCTCGAAAGTGTACAAGAAAGAACTTAGGGGCTGAAGCTTTTCAACCTCACGTTTCATGGCAAAACTGGAATTACGAAAGCAATGCATATTAAGCAGCCAAGTTAATGTGCTATGCGGTCATGTCATTCAAAGAAAGTTGTAGATTACGTAAACCGCACAGATACGTTCAAGAATTCTTTTCCTAGAACTACCCGTGAGTGGAATAGTCTTACAGGCAATGTTGTAAAATGCACAGCAGGTCATTTATTTCTAAATGCACTAAACAACTATTAACTAATTGTGCTTGTGCGGATTCTCTAACCATGCATTTTTCAGAGATCCGCAACGTGTCCAATGTGGTCAGTGGGTAAAGTTATGGTATTTGTTGTAATGCTCTCGCGCTTCTTTTCTAAAAATTGTTATAAAACTGTTCTAATATATGCTTTTTGCATTGTATATTGTGTTTTCCGCATAGTTTTTTTGTAATTATGCCTATGTCGCTATGTCTGTGTGATGCTGTTTATGTTGCTTTTGCAGCGAAGAGTTCTGTATGCCCATTCCTGCTTAAGGCATGGTAAACAGGTCAGCAGTACTTAATAAATAAGTAAATAAATAAACAAAATAAATCACTGAATAAGAAAGTAAATAGGTATCGGTGCTACGGTATATGGGATCATGCAGTGGCGACTCGGGTAAGAGTATTTATATATTCCCTATTTCTCTTCAATTCGAAAGGTGCTGAACGTTTCAGAAAATGTTGGAGGTTGCTCTACAGTGCATCAATCAGAAGTCTCCGTGGAGCGAAAAGAGCAATGTATAAAAATTTACCGTCCCTGCAGCTAGCGTCTCGTTGATGACAGGCAAGAGCATATCCTCACACTAATCACTTTCCATGTTTGACTTTTCAGGCGAATCCATTAATTCTTATTCAGCTGTTTCGTTGGCCTAGACATCACCACTGAATCGACGTGGGAGTATTTGGTCGCTGAGGTGTAAGTTAACGTTTGCTTCACTTTATTTCACTTGTTGTGGGTACTGGGCTTGCTGCGTCTCGTCCGCAGTCAAAGCAAGGAAGACGGAGGCTTCAACTCACAACAAACAACAACAATTTATTTAACTCTGCGCTACATACGGCGGGGTCGGTCCAGGCACACGAGACGACGAGGCGACGACCATGATCGGCGGCAGCAGCAATCGGCCAGCGCGGGTGGCAGCATCCGTCCTTCCTGGCGTCCCAGGCACGTCTCCCCTGGGGGCGCGCAGGCTGCCCCTTTTAAGCCGCGCAGATGGGCCACGCGCACCGCGTCTGCGCAGCACGTGGCGCTATTTCGCGAAAGCCGGTGGGCGTGGTTCCCACACATTCCCCCCCCTCAAAATGACGTGGTGGGGACCGGAGGATGGTCCGGAAAGGCCGGCTGCAGGGACCCTAAAGTATAGCGAGGACAATGAAAACCAGTAAACATTTCCTTCTCGCCACGAACAAAGTTATGTGCATTCAACGCATGACAAGGCGAACGGGACATTAAAGTACTTTGGGAAGGCCTAGGAATGCTTCCTCCTCCCTCCAAAATTCATGGAAAAACGGAACTGGAAAAAGTACAAGTAAAGGGAAGGAGTCATTTTCGCAAACCCCTCTTGCCCGTCACCGGGGACGCAGGTTGTACCACTTGCTTGGTGGTGTGGGTGACTGGGTGGCCAAGCCCTGGTGAGGCATATCTGGATCATCAGCTGCTGAGTCTTGCCGTGCATAAAATGGTTTCAGATCTGAGACATGAATAGGGCCACACGCTTGATTAGTTAAGCAATCTTTCAGCATGTACGAGAGCCTGGATTTCTGGGTGATTCTATATGGTCCGTCCCACCTGTTAGCTAAGGAAGCTGCAAAACCTTTCGAGGCGTCGCTGAGCGGGTGTGTCCGCTTCAACACCAAGTCCCCAACCTCAAAGCTAACGTTTTGTCGACGCTTGTCATACTGTCCTGCCTGTTCCATTCGGGACACATCGAGGTGCTGTCTGGCTTGTTGTACCGCGTCGGTCAGCCTCTGTCTCAGGTCCCCTGCAAACTTTGAATAAGGCCTTGAAGAAGCGGTTGCACATGTCAAAGCACTGTCCTGCGGAAAGCTGAATTCTTTGCCCAGGTTAAGTTGAGCAGGAGTGAAACCTGTTGAGCGATTAACTGTCGTCCTAGTTGCGAACGCTATTTCTGCCAGTTTCAGGTCCCAGTCTTTATGACGCTCAGTATGCGCGACAAGCATAGATTTCAGATTTCGGTTTACCCGTTCCGTGATATTGGCTTGCGGGTGATACACAGACGTGCGCTTGTGACGAATTCCCAAGGCGTCACAGGAATCCGTGAACACCTTGCTGGTGAAGTACGTCGCGTTGTCCGTGATCAGCTGGGCAGGGAATCCGAACCTCGTGAAGGTTTCGAGAAGGCAGTCCCATACTTTCTGCGAAGTGAGCTTGCGCAAAGGAAACAATTCAACCCATTTCGTGAAATGGTCAGTCACAACAAGCAGATACTGGTTTCGCCGCGGACTCATCGGAAACGGGCCCATTACGTCACATGCAACAATCGGCCATGGCGATGTACTCTCAACTGACTGCATTGTTCCTAACGGTAAACCCCCACGTGGTTTCGCCTTTTGACAAACTGAACAGGAACGCGCGTAGCGTAATACATCCTGTTTCAACCCTGGGCACTTTACAGTACGACACAGCTTCTCGTAAGTCTTCTGCCCTGAAGAGTGACCAGCTAAAGCACTGTGATGGTAGTACTTTATGCACAATTTGCGAAGTTTGCGAGGAATGACAACTCGAAACGGTGACTCCACACTACCATCGTCAACCTGAGGAAAGTACCGGAACAAGAGGCCTCCTTCTCCGAGCATGTAGCAGTCTGTCTCCTCGTCGCTTCCGGTGTCAGTTGGATCACGAGCCGCTAGCTTTTCTGACACCTTACGACAAAGGCCATCACCTTGCTGTGCTGCAAGAAGCTCCTGTTTAGTGAGCAAAGTACCCCAACGTGACTGTATTGTCACAGCTGGTTTCGTAACCGCACACACTGTTTCCGGCTCGACCTGGGGTTCAATAGACAAAGGTGCACGTGAAAGTGCGTCAGCAACTGTGTTAGTGCTACCCTTCTTGTACTCAATGACATAGTCGTAGCGCTGCAAGGTAAGCGCCCATTGGGCCAATCGTCCCGAGGGATTAGGCAATCGTTTCAGCCAAGAGAGCGCTTGGTGATCAGTCTGAATGACAAACTGAGCCCCGTCTAAAAACATGTCAAACTTCTTTAATGCGAAAATGATAGCCAGGCACTCTTTTTCTGTTACCGAGTAGTTGCGTTCCGCACCGGTCAGAGTGTGGCTTGCGAAAGCAACAGGCCTCAAAGCACCTGCGCATTCCTGTAAAAGTACTGCGCCAAGTCCGTAATCGCTGGCGTCTGTCTGTAACACAAAAGGTTTGTTAAGATCTGGCAGCTGAAGGGAGGCGTTACTGGCGATTGCTTTCAGAAGCGTGTCGAAAGCTGCTTGTTGCTCACCGCTCCAGAGCCATTTCGCGCCTTTCTTCAGCAACTGAGTTAGTGGTCGGGAGATGTCTGCGCACTGCGAAATGAAGTCACGATAAAAAGCAATCATTCCGAGAAACCTTTGCAAGCTCTTAGTATTTCGGGGTGGGGGGTAATCCGCAATTGCCTTCAGTTTATCTGGGTTGGGTTTTAGTACGCCGTTGTCGACAACAAACCCCAGAAGGTTGATTTTCTTAGTAGCGAGCTGCAGTTTTCCGGGATGAACAGTTAGACCGGCTGCTGACATGCGCTGTAGCACCGTATGCAAGTGTTCAAGATGCTCTTCAAACGTGCGCGAAAACACCGTGACATCATCAAGATACCAAAGTGCATAATTAAACTTTGCATCACCCAAAACCATATCCATCATGCGCTGATAGGAACTCGGACTATTGGAAAGACCAAAGGGCATGCGCACAAACTCAAACAAGCCTCTATGACATGCGAATGCAGTTTGCGGGATATCGTCTGGTTGAACCTCGATTTGCAGATACCCACGAGAACAGTCGATAGTGGTGAAGAACTTTGCGTTTCCCAGCGCGTAAGTTATGCTGGATATTGCTGGCAAAGGGTAGGAATCTCTCACCGTGACTGCGTTGAGCCTACGGTAGTCCACACAAAGACGTGCCGTACCATCTTTCTTTGGGGCCGATACCACAGGGAAGGCCCACGGACTGTCCGAGGGTCTACGGCTGCTGTGTCGACCATTTCGTCCAGGGCTTTATCGAGAACGGCTCGCTTGTGCTGGCTCAACGGTCTCGGGTTGCAACGCCATGGCCGGGCGTCGCCGGTATTGATGCGATGCACTAGGACGCCGGTCTTCCCAGGACGTTCCGTAAACATTCGCGAGAACGGTGTCAACACGGCCTCTAGCTGCTTTCGTTGGTGGTTCGTTCCCGTGAAGTTGCTGAGGGACTGCATGACTGCTGACGGCAGGGCGGTGTGCATGGCTGCCACGCCTTCCGCGTGTCTTGGTACAGGCACGAAGTCTATCTTCTCCGCAAAGGGTGTTGTCTCGGACTGTCCGTGAAGGCGGTAGCCTCTTGCAGGAAAGTCGAGTGTGAGCCCCTCGTCTGCAAGAAAATCTCGACCGAGAAGCATTGACACTGATAGACCAGGCAAACAAACAAATCGCTGGCGCTTCGTTTTTCCATTAAAGCTTATCCGTAAGCGAACACAACCTTCAGCGTTTGATACGTGGCTTGATGCCATCCGCAACTGAACATTTGAGTTACGAAACTTCATCTTTTTAGCTTTACACTTCTCACGCAACACGTCACCGATTAACGAGATTCCTGAACCGGTATCGAGAAGAGCAGGTACGGTAATGCCCAGCGCTTTAACTTCCATCGCTGGTTCTGGAGACTGCGCGAGGGAACGATGACTGACTCACCAGCTTGACGTTCGTCCGTTACACGCTCCGGACAGCTTTGCACGCTCCTGGCATTTACGGCCGTGGGCTGCGATACACCGCCAGTGGTTAGTGTCGCCGGCCGAAGCAGTTTCCCGAACCTGCATTCGCGCTACGGCGCGCAAAGCATTGCCGCCTCACATGACCAGTTTGACCGCACTGGTAGCATACGACATGCGTATGTCTGCGTTGGCCAGTTAACCTATCACTCAAATCACGCCTTTCGGCGGAGTGGCTCCCGGAGTACCCATAACAGCAGCGCCTGTCGCAGTCGGCTCGCGCAGGACTTGTGAACCCGGCGTATGGGGACTGGGGGTCCGACCGACTATGCTCTTGTATGGCTCGAGTAAGGAGCGAGCGCTCTGCACTATGACGCTGCTCCGTGGACACTTGCTCCCAGGGACAGCTTACCCCTGATACGGGATTCAAAGGGGCCCCGCGCCGCCCTTGCTCATGTGCGAAGGGGTCCAGGGCGCGGGAGGAGATAGCCGTGAATGCGCCTGGGCTCGTCAGGTCGCATGAGGGACTGGCTACGGGGGCGCGCCAACCAGCGACGGCTCAAGAGCAGATCGCGGCGCTGGCGGTGGCACGTAAGTGCTCTCAGCTAACAGGGCGTCTTGTACACCGCGGGCCTCCCGTGCGAGGTGCTCAAGGGTTTCGAATGTGCGCCCATAAAGAAATGGCCTGAATCTGGGATGGCTGTCGAATGACCCGAGCTACTTGGTCCCTTTCCGAGGCAGTCGGTGCTGCTCGGCGATGCAGTTCCTGCATCGTCCGGACGTACTCGAGCAAACTTTCGTCCGCATGCTGGGTTCTTAGTTCGAGCTCACGCTGGACTCGCAGCTCGTACCCCGGGGGCAGAAATTCATCTCGGAAGCGCTGTTCAAATTCTGCCCATGTGTTGAAAGGAGTTTGTAGCCTCCACCACCGTCCTGCGGCATCCCGTAAAGCCAACGGCAGTATTCGAGCCATCACGTGCGCTTCCGAGGCACCGGTTGCTCTGACATACCTGTCTATTTCCTCTAGGAAGTCAGCCACAGATTTCGGGTCGTCGTAACCCGTGTACGTGGGTAGCGTGGCCGGAGGTAGGAGCTGTGGTTCGCCGGCCTGAGTGCCTATGCGGTCCATGACCGCGTTGCACAACTCAGCGACACGCTGAAATGTGTTCAGCTGCTGTGCCAGCAGCTGGTGAGCCTGCTCGTGCGAAGAATCCTGCTCGCCGCCGGTAGGCAAGATCGTCCCGGACAGGAGATGCATTCCGTCTGCCTGCGCGATGAAGAGAAAAAAGAAAACCCGCGCCACAAAAGAACACACACGAGAATGCGCTACATGGAGACTCAACGAACGAGACAAGGAACCGGACCTACGTCCACCGTGCTATTCCTGCGGGCGGGAGCAAAAACCACGTTGGGCGCCAACTGTGGGTACTGGGCTTGCTGCGTCCCGTCCGCAGTCAAAGCAAGGAAGACGGAGGCTTCAACTCGCCACAAACAACAACAACAATTTATTTAACTCTGCGCTGCATACGGCGGGGTCGGTCCAGGCACACGAGACGACGAGGCGACGACCATGATCGGCGGCAGCAGCAATCGGCCAGCGCGGGTGGCAGCATCCGTCCTTCCTGGCGTCCCAGGCACGTCTCCCCTGGGCGGCGCGCAGGCTGCCCCTTTTAAGCCGCGTAGATGGGCCATGCGCACCGCGTCTGCGCAGCACGTGGCGCTGTCTCGCGATAGCCTGTGGGCGTGGTTCCCACAATGTTCAATTACGTTTATTTCGCTTTAACATTTATTTACTCTTACTTCACATTGTAACGAGTGTCTGTTTTCAATTTTTGACGTATTCCGATTTCACATGCAAAGACGGTTAGCAACGCTCGGCGCAGACCGCGCCGCGGTTCTTAAGAAGCTTCGCGATCGTACTACATGACTTTGTCAAGACTAAGTGGACGCGAACAGACAAGATTATTCCAGATCTTGCACGAATACCAGAGATAAGCCTGGAATGTTCGATGCGCGATGTATAAAAGACGGCGTGTCTCAGCAATAATCAGTTTTATTGAAGGCCGACGCTTTGATCGCCACTATCAGTGCACAGTGTGTATTGCTGTAGTTTGTCTTTCCGTTTCCGGGCCACAAGTTCGGCCCAAATAAACAGCCTCATCCCGGACACACCGACTGCTGCCTTCGTCGACATCAACACCCAGTGACAATATTTCAACACGCAGGGCTGTCTGTGCAAGCAGGCGTTTGGTGAGCGGCGTCACCATAGACCCGAGCCAACGAAGGGGGTTTCGGCCCTTTCCCACTCCTGGGCGTGCGTGGCTTTGCCGAGTCCGGCGAAAAGGGAATGCTTGGGGTTGAGTCGACGCCAGACCGAGGCAATACGCCCCATCGGCCCCGGCTTCATGTAGACGGCACACCGGGGCTGGTCCGCCGAGGCCGAATCGGCAGTCGCCTTTTCCTGTCTCTCTCTTCACAGCTTCTTCTTTCTCTCTCACTTTTTGTCTTTCCTGTCCTCTTCTCTATTTTAGTTACTACCAATTTATCTGGCGGCATGGGTTAATTTAGTGTGGCTGTCCTACCTAGACCAAATCATATTTGGTTGTAGCGGCCAAGTATAGCTGGCGTCTGCGTTTCATTTGCGTCTCGTAGCATCCGCTTGTTGAATTCAGTGGTGGGTGGCTGGCATGGTTGTCGAATAATCAACTCATCTCGTTGGATCCCCGAAACAGTTTGCAACTGTTCGCCCACCGAAAAGGTGGCGCACCGATGGAAACCCTCGATTCCTCCACAGAAGGAAAGCGACATCTTTCAGATACCACGCAACTCACGCTGAAAGTAACGAAAAAGAAAGCAGCAAACATCTCCCCGCTCTTGCTATCCAGATGCCTCCCTGAATCCATTGCAAGCGGCTGCAAAGCCACCAAGACGGGCAGTGGGGACCAATTATTGAAGCAAAAGACAAGTTCCAATATGACAAACTAATCAGCCTAGTGGCATTTGGGGATTGACCCATCGGCGTTAAGGTGCTGTTTCAGGCGAGGACCTATTGGATCTTGCTGATGAATAACTTCTGGATGGGTGGAAGGGCGAAAAGGTCATACACGTACAAATGATCAAAATCAGGTGCAATGACAAGGAACCTCTCACAAGACATATAATACATACATTTGGTTCCAGTACACTACCAGAAACAGTTACAACATGCTGTCTAATGTTACGCGTCTGACCGTATATCCCAAAGCCATGTCACTGTTTCAAGTGCCAGGAGGAGGAGGAGGATAGAAACAGAAAAGGGAAAGGCGGAGAGGTCAACCAGAAAAACTGCCAGTTGGCTATTCTACACTGGGGGATTAAGGAAGGGTAATAGAAAGATGAGAAAGAGAGTAGAGAAGGGAAGCGGTTTGGCCATGCTTGCCAGTGTTACCGAGCGCAGCTCATTTGTGCTATGTGCGCCACTGCTGGACACATCACCAATGCCCCTAAGGTTGAGGCTGAGGCGTATTGCGCGGTCTGCGACGGCAGACACCCCGCATATTCAAGATCGCGTCCAGCTTGGAGAAAAGAAAGAGAAATCCTCACAATCAAAGTCACAGAGAATATACGTTTCCAAGAAGCCCTACAACATGTCGCTGGATGAACAACCCATCGTTTGCCGATGTAGTGCAACAAGGGGCAGCACTAAAACGGTCCCAGGCGGTCGCCCATGCCAGGCGCAGAGCCGTATATTCCTTCGGAGAGTTCGGCGGAGGGGCGGAGCCAACAGCCATCCAAATTTAGCGGCGGCGCTGTCCGCCATTTTGTGCCGCGGCACTGTAAGCCCGCGTTGGCGTGCGCCCGCAACGCTCCGTCTCTGGCTAGGTTTTATCTCAAAAAATAACTACTGGTAGCACGAATATTTGATTATGTTCACAAAAAGGTAGCTTTAAGGAAGGCTAGCTTAACATACGTCAAAAGTAGGACGGCGTGGGTCATTGTAAATGAACTGCACTTTGCCGTTTTGATCCGCAGTAGATCTGCAGCTCTGCCTTGCACCTCGCTGTATGCCCGCTTCGATTACTGCGGCAGTTTATTTTATAGGAACCAAATAACAAGAGTCTGTTAGGCACCGAGGAATTGTACATTCGACATTTCGACACGTATGTAACATTCGGTATTAAATGTTCGATACAAAAGTTGACGTCTTCAACTTAACAGACCTCTATTTCGGGCGGCTCTCTCTTGGCAACGCCGCTTATACGACGACGATGTTTTGTGTGTGCTTTATTCGAAGCTTTCAATGCTAGTGAGTAAAAGATTAATTGCCGTCGCTTACCGAGAATAATACGGCGCATTTGCTGCAGCGGGCGTCAGCACCTGAAGTGTTTGCTGGTGTGCAGTGAAAGTAGAACATTTATCACTCGTACGGTCTTCGCGATCTAACCCGCGAGGTGTTTACTTCATTCGATAATTTTGAACTTGCTTCATGCTGACTGGAGGGCCACGGCAAGGGGAATATCATCCAAAAAGAAGTTGATGGCTCGAAATAAACAGGGCTTGAGTGGATGAAGGCTGGTCCGAGATTTACTGTACAAACGCACTTACGTCAAACAGGATTTCCTGAACTCAAGGAAAATTTTTCTTGATTTGCATGCCTAAAGGTAAGCAGCTGTGCCCAGCATCGCCATTTATTAAATTTTTACTGAATGCATCCCCAAGTGCCCTCATTAAAGGGGTATTACCACTTCTGAAATAAGGCATTGGTGATATAAGTAACGGAAGAAAGTCGCATACGATCGTTTTATTGCCAGATATGCTTAAGCATCATCTGGAGGTGTAACAGGTGTTCACAAGAATACAAATACAAAGAACAGTGCTCCACTACACCAATCAGCACTCACTAAGAGCTGATGTAAACAAACACAATAACACTAGATCAAAAACAGACTAATACAAATATTACGATCGTTTTATTGCCAGATATGCTTAAGCATCATCTGGAGGTGTAACAGGTGTTCACAAGAATACAAATACAAAGAACAGTGCTCCACTACACTAATCAGCACTCACTAAGAGCTGATGTAAACAAACACAATAACACTAGATCAAAAACAGACTAATACAAATATGAAGAACAGTGCTCTACTTCACTAATAACTAATTGTTTATATAAACAAATACGAGAACGATGCATCAGAAAGACCAATACAAATACAAAGGACAGTGTTCCACTACACCAATCAGCAATCACTAAGAGATGGTGTAAACAAAGGCAAGAATAATGGATCAAAAACATACTAATACGAATATGAAGAACAGTGCTCCACTACACCAAATAGGAATCACTAATAGCTGATGTAAACAAATGCAAGATCAATGGACCAAAAGCAGACTGAAAAAGAAGAAATGATATGCAGGATGATAAAACAATTTTGTTGCGTTTCATCATTTTGGATAAGGATATGCAAATACAATGAGTCCAGAGCAAACAATAAAAGAAGAAAGCCCCAGTCTGTGGTGAATATTTGCAAAAAAAGAGAGACTGAGCTACATCGGGTCAGCAAAAACAAATACCAGATGAAGACAAGTACCACAAACCATCATAGTGAGTGGCCAGAAAAAAACGCATTAAATTGAATGTCTCTGAAGCGACTAACACAGGAGCAAACATATCCGTTAGAATATGACACAATCCAGCTGAGAGCTGATAGCTGCACTGCTATAAATAGGTTAAAACCAACCTCTAGGGCTTAAATTCATGACTGATGCAGAGCATTTCACACACAAAAAACAATGCAATGTTTTGAAAACAGCATAATCGCTTATTACATGAGGTGTAATCAGTTAAAAATAAATGACAACACAAGCACATAACTCTTGTACCTGAACAGTGGAAGGATGGTACCCCTTTCAACTGCCTCCAAAGGGATGACGACATACCTCATCATACAGCGCTGAGCTCATCTTAACGAAAACACCGCACCACTCCTAATGAGTCTTCAGTAACCTAATTTGTGTAGGACAAGCACAACTACTGCAATTTCGATTGAAACTAACATTCTGTCAGATAACATGCAGGGCAGATGGAGAGAGCTGATTAAACAGTCTCCTCTAAACCAACCAGCTCACAGAAAATTTTTTATGACAGTACAGTTAAAACTCCATCTAACGAAATCCTATTGAATAAATTTGCCGATCTCACAAAAAACTTTCCATGCCCAGCTAATACTGATAGGGTTCAGTGCACATAGCGTACATGAGCTGTGACGTACTAGAGTAAACTGCTGGTCTTTTTTTTTTTACTGAAACACTTTATGCCTGAAGAACAGAGAGAGACGGGCTCTCTTGTGCAGCCTTACGGGCTGTTGACGCACTTGCGAATTTCCTGGCTTCCATAGCTGCCTTTTGCCTTTCATGTTCTTTCTTACTGAGATCCTTTAAATGGATGCGGATACGAAAGACAATAAATCGTTGTATTATGTGAGCCTTAATATTGTGACATTGTGGAAAATGTATGCCAGTTGTAGCACTCATCATTATTTCTTGCAGCCGCTTTGCATTGTTTACTTGCTTATGCAAAGAAGATGCGTGTTTCACAAATATGCTTTCACACATTTGCAACAGAGACACTAGGATCTGACTTGGGATAGCAAGACAACCATCTTTATAAGCCTTGGCCCGAATAAACTGTACACACTTGCCATCATTTTGTGGATCTATTATAGATTCCTTGCACAGGTTGCATGTTGAGTTATTTTTCAGCACAGATGATGCAAGGTATCCTGACAAGTATGCAAATGCACTCTCTTCTGAGCTGCTCATGTCAGGTATAACATCATCAACTTCATCCTCATGTGCGCCTTCAATGACTTTGGTCACACTGCTAGAAAACTGGGACCGATAATCGGCCAAAAAGAAGGCCCCATCATCAATGTCATAGCTTCCTTTCTTGGCATGTTTTAAGTACTGAGAAACACTGATGACCCGAAGAGCCATCTTGCACTGATAAGGTGTAGGAATAGGATTTCTTGCACGAATCATTGAGCAGAGGTTCTCAAGACTGTCTTGGGTGAAGCGAGCAGTCAGAACAAATTTGTAGCCTTCTTTTAGGAGATCTTTTTGGAGCGACAAAATGCTACTGGTGCTAAGCAGCACGCCCGTTTGCACAGGTTTCCATGAACCGTCAGCTATTTTAATGTCCCGAAAGAGGGTCATGAAGAACTGCATGAAGCTTACAGCCTTGTCATGTTCTTCAGGCTTACACTGGCTGAATGCGGTTCCAATGTATCGACTGCACATCAGGTCAAACCATCTGTTTACTTGCCTAAAAAACCAGGCCGTGGTTTGGGCTTTGGTGCTTAACACGCCATTGTCAACAAGTTGCTCAATCGCGCATGCCGTTTTATGGCTCATCAGTTCTGCTGCTGGGGCTACCTTCATTTTGTGGAAATGGCCTGGGGAAATATGCATCTCACTTAGATGTGGTGCCAGTTTGTAGGGCTTCTCCTTTTCATGCTTTACCAGTTCACAGGCCACATGTGAACAATATTGGTTGGTAACTTATGTTCCTCAACAATGTTGTCTGGCAGTGTTATAGTTTGTAGCCTACAGAGGTGATTTCTAATGTTCTTCAATATGTGGGGAGCATCTGCTAGCACACATATATTTTTTGATGGCTGATCTGGATGCGGTGTAGAGCATGACACCACGCCATTTCTTTCTGCATGCACACCAAGCACCCTCCACAAAGCTCGGTTCCCTGCACCCATGTCACTCGTAATGGCCACAACATCAAGGCCAATGGCACTACACTTCCGTATAATTGCATGCACAACAGCTGCACAGTCACTGCCTTTGAAAGACAATCCAGTGAAATGGTAGCCTACTACCTGTTTCCATCGCGTAGAAACACCCCCGATCATGAACGCTAAGCAGTGAGTGGCTAACACTGGGTTATCTACATTTTCTCCTAGAGTGGTAAAGCCACACACGCTTTGTGAGCTGGGGTCGTACTCAAGCTTGTCGTGCAGCTGCATTTCATCGATCATAAGCACACATTTTTTCTCATGTTGCTTAAATGCAGCTATTTTGCACTTCATCATTTCAAACACTTCATCAAGTATGCCAGGTTCAAATTTGATGCCTTGCGTATGTTCACGTAAAGTACGTTCAGCAGGCAGAGGCTGACCTTGAGAAATGAGGAGGTTGTATCCGGTAGAACCACATGCGAAGTGCAGCCTCAGAGCCTTTTTGATTGTTTGAGTAGACCACGAGCAACCATTGTTTTTCTCTTTGCCCAGTGCTCGTACCTGATCTTCATTGAAGACCCTTGCAATGCCTTTCTTTATTCGTGCATTTTCTTGCACGAGGTCTCGTTTTTTTCTCTGCAGACACTTCAACTTGCGTTGTAGGTCTGCCACTATCTGGAGCATCAGAATACAAACCATAATTATGAGTGCACAAGTAAATAAAAATAAAGCATTACCTAGCAAAGCATAGAATAAAAACGGCATAATGAAGAACAAGCATAGCCATTATTTTATGCATGCACAAAGCTCAAACATTTATGAAACCATTAGCAAAAGGTAGTCCCAATAGCGGCTGTTTTAAAGGGCATGTAGCTCAAAGTGCCCAAGACTACAAAGTTACACCAGAGATAAGACTTCGAGAATTTTTTTCAAATAACCAAAACCTTAAGCTTTGGTAGTATGAGTGTTAAAATTTTGACAGTTACTACCATTAAGCAAACGTACTAAGTGACAATATAGATTTGTGGAAAAGAGAGTGATAGAAATGAAAAAGCAAGCTGTGGTGGCTTACCTTTTTAGGAGAGACCTGTTGCAGTGTGTTTGAAAAACGTTCATGCGTTCCAGAAGATGTGTTCTCTGTTGTATGGGTTTGTCGAAAACAAACGCCTATTGGGTCACTGGTTGTGGCAGATGTGGTTACCATCAAATGAGCTGCCTGAAAGTCAGAACAGGTGAAAATATTTGCAGTACAACATGAGAGCTTGAATGATTTCGGCCAACACAAAAGAACACACGCACTCAGCAGAGTTGCATAGTTTACCTGATGGAGTGAACACTCTTGATTTGAGGCAGCCAAGGGCACAGAATCATAAGGAGAAGTTGATGGGCTTGAATCCATCTGAAGTGTGTGGACTAAGCTAGTCAGTATATGCCGCAACCAAACAACTGATGCTAGAGTAAATAGCGAAGAAGTTTACCTGTTCAGATGGGCATCGTTGACTTGAGGGAGCCATGAGCACAGAATCAGGAGGAGAGGTTGCTTGGCTTGAATCCATCTGAAGTGTGTGGACTAAGCTAGTCAGTATATGCCGCAACCAAACAACTGATGCTAGAGTAAATAGCGAAGAAGTTTGCCTGTTCAGATGGGTATCGTTGACTTGAGGGAGCCATGAGCACAGAATCAGGAGGAGAGGTTGCTTGGCTTGAATCCATCTGAAGTGTGTGGACTAAGCTAGTCAGTATATGCCGCAACCAAACAACTGATGCTAGAGTAAATAGCGAAGAAGTTTACCTGTTCAGATGGGCACCTTTGACATGAGGCAGCCATGAGCACAGTATCAGGGGAGGTCGCTGGCCTTGAATCGGTCTGAAGTGTGTAGAGTAAGCTAGTCAGTACATGTTGCAACCAAACAACTGATGCTAGAGTAAATAGCGAAGAAGTTTACCTGTTCAGATGGGCATCGTTGACTTGAGGGAGCCATGAGCACAGAATCAGGAGGAGAGGTTGCTTGGCTTGAATCCATCTGAAGTGTGTGGACTAAGCTAGTCAGTATATGCCGCAACCAAACAACTGATGCTAGAGTAAATAGCGAAGAAGTTTACCTGTTCAGATGGGCACCTTTGACATGAGGCAGCCATGAGCACAGTATCAGGGGAGGTCGCTGGCCTTGAATCGGTCTGAAGTGTGTAGAGTAAGCTAGTCAGTACATGTTGCAACCAAACAACTGATGCTAGAGTAAATAGCGAAGAAGTTTACCTGTTCAGATGGGCACCTTTGACATGAGGCAGCCATGAGCACAGTATCAGGGGAGGTCGCTGGCCTTGAATCGGTCTGAAGTGTGTAGAGTAAGCTAGTCAGTACATGTTGCAACCAAACAACTGATGCTAGAGTAAATAGCGAAGAAGTTTACCTGTTCAGATGGGCATCGTTGACTTGAGGGAGCCATGAGCACAGAATCAGGAGGAGAGGTTGCTTGGCTTGAATCCATCTGAAGTGTGTGGACTAAGCTAGTCAGTATATGCCGCAACCAAACAACTGATGCTAGAGTAAATAGCGAAGAAGTTTACCTGTTCAGATGGGCACCTTTGACATGAGGCAGCCATGAGCACAGTATCAGGGGAGGTCGCTGGCCTTGAATCGGTCTGAAGTGTGTAGAGTAAGCTAGTCAGTACATGTTGCAACCAAACAACTGATGCTAGAGTAAATAGCGAAGAAGTTTACCTGTTCAGATGGGCATCGTTGACTTGAGGGAGCCATGAGCACAGAATCAGGAGGAGAGGTTGCTTGGCTTGAATACATCTGAAGTGTGTGGACTAAGCTAGTCAGTAAATGCCGCAACCAAACAACTGATGCTAGAGTAAATAGCGAAGAAGTTTACCTGTTCAGATGGGCATCGTTGACTTGAGGGAGCCATGAGCACAGAATCAGGAGGAGAAGTTGCTTGGCTTGAATCCATCTGAAGTGTGTGGACTAAGCTAGTCAGTAAATGCCGCAACCAAACAACTGATTCTAGAGTAAATAGCGAAGAAGTTTACCTGTTCAGATGGGCATCGTTGACTTGAGGGAGCCATGAGCACAGAATCAGGAGGTGAGGTTGCTTGGCTTGAATCCATCTGAAGTGTGTGGACTAAGCTAGTCAGTATATGCCGCAACCAAACAACTGATGCTAGAGTAAATAGCGAAGAAGTTTACCTGTTCAGATGGGCACCTTTGACATGAGGCAGCCATGAGCACAGTATCAGGGGAGGTCGCTGGCCTTGAATCGGTCTGAAGCGTGTAGAGTAAGCTAGTCAGTACATGTTGCAACCAAACAACTGATGCTAGAGTAAACAGCGAAGAAGTTTACCTGTTCAGATGGGCATCTTTGATATGAGGCCGCCACGAGCACAGAATCAGAAGGAGGGGTCAGGAGGCTTGAATCCATCTAAGGTTTTAAGCTTTCAGTGCCAATCAAATAATTGATACAAACGTAAATTGCGCAGATGTTTACCTGGTGAGATGGGCACCCTTGACTTGAGGCAGCCACAAGCACAGAATCAGCAGGAAAGGTCGTTGGTGTTGAATCGACCTGAAGGGTGGTATGCACGTCTAAGCGTCCCATTCCGTTACAAATGTAAACACGACATTCAATGACTGGCACAGCTTTACAAATGGGTGTAGTCATATCCTGCATGATAACAGTAAGACTGATTTTTACTGTTCATGGCAAGTGATGTAGGTTTGGGTAACTAAGCATTGCTTTCCCGGCTGCTGTTTCTAAAAAAAAAAAAGAAACATTACACTTATGCAATATTCCTGGTATTGTAAAACGTGAACTGTAATACAGGTTCTTGATTTCATGTCTGCAGCGAGATGGTGCTCTAATGCCCCACTCCACCTTAACAACTGAATGCAAATTGCCTCACCTTTTAGAGATTTTCAGTCTTCAAATATTTAAAAAAATACACGTTACATGGTTTTCTTTCACGAGGTTCAGTGTCTCGATCTCCGAGGCACTCCGTAGTGGAGGGATGCGAAAAATTCGACCACCTGGGGTCGTTTGTCATGCGATGGCATCGTACAGCACACGGGCCTCAATGATTTTGCCTTCATCTAAATTCGACCGCCGAGGCAGGGACCAAGTGCGCGCCTTGCGGGTCAGCCGCCGAGCACTATTACGACTGAGCCACCGCGCCGTCCCCCAACTCTTTTCTTCGATCACAGCTGAATACAACTCTTGAACAACTACGTCGATGCAGCACAAATTGCATTTTAGAGACTTCATTATGAATTAGCCTTAAACGCAAGCACCGCGAGCCGTCATTGCCAGAGCCGTATCGCGACGGGCATGCCGTGCGAAGAGCGCTTGCTTATCACACAAAATGCAGTCACCGCTGTAAACAAGCTGCGACAACGACGCCGCATGGCATTCACCTTTCTTATCTTAGGAGGTTTCCGCTTCTTCTTGTCCGCGCAATGCAGAAACAGCGTCGGAACAGCTGTGCACTTGAGCTTCTTCGGTCCTTTGCGAAGGGGCTCAAACTGATCAGACTCGAAGTGAACCTGCAACGGATGCGCACACATGCGCACCATGAATGCGGATCTAATTGGGCCTACTAATTTTCACACTTACCTCACAAAGGCGGGAGTTGTCGCAGGCTTTCCATTTATCCCGCTTCGTTCGTACTTCCCAAACGCGGCGCCGTGCTCGATTCCTGTCGCCTTGAGGAAAACGGTAAAGGGCGAACCCTTTCTTCAGCGAGTTAGAGCAGCCTACTGCGCTGCAAGCCCCCATTGCGACGTCCGTGCAAGTCCACGATGTTCCACGCAGCCGACACGTGCACGAACAGCAGCAAAGACACACCAGGTCGGTCACAGAGGAAGCATAAATGCCGACAGCAACGTCACGGGTACAGCATCACGAGAAACCTCGGCACGAAATGGCGTCGGCGGCGCGGAAGCGTGCTGTTGCCAGACTTTAGTGCAGCAGTTGCCAGACTGGCGGCGAGATCAAAAGACCGCCGAACTCTCCCAAAGGGAATATACGGCTCTGGCCAGGCGCAGTGTGCTAAGGCGACTGGAACTCACCCACACGGTAGGAAGAGCCAACGCTGCTTTGCCTCCCGTCCACACGGCCACACCAGCGGCTACGGCAAGTTCTGGCAGCAGCCAGGGCAGCCCAGCAGCTAAAAAGGTCCCCTCGGCCTGTGGCCTGGTCGGCCAAAGGCTTCCTCTATCGAGGCAAAGCCAACACTACGCAAGCACCACTCGCTGAAGTGCCAGTCCTGTCCGGCGCCTCACAAGAGGCAGTGGAAATGACTTGAAGCGGAAAAACACAGGCAGCGCAAAAGGAGTGGCGCGAACCCCTCCACCGCTCCCACAAAGACCAAAGCCTAATTACAGGACCTGATAATGGCTCAGTAAAATAAGTCGGTATCGTCTTAGACGACACATAGCACATGTACACGTACAACATGGACACAATATCACAATGGAACGCTAGGGGAATTTTACACCATTTAGCGATATACAAGAACTCCTTAGTAAATTGTGTCCAAAGGTAAAGTGTGCACAGGACACAATTTATATCCGCAACACACAAATATTCTGTACCGATACCTTGTTTGTTTGTAGAGACTGCCAGGATGCTGTCCCATCATCTGGCGGTATAGCCAGCATACTGGACACAAATGGAGCATGCCAGCACTTCCACTTCAAATGGCACTGGAGGCAGTAGCCGTTCGAGCTATAGTCGCAAACAAACTGATATCTCTTCAGTATATATACCCGCACATTAACAGCTACGCAAGCACAAATTTTAATCGTTTATAGATGAGTTGCCGGAAGCCTATCTTCTTGCTGTTTATTTGTCTTTTGTAACTATGTGGCAATAAACTTCAACTTCAACTTCTTCCCGGCGATTCCAATGCTCACTGCATCCCGTGGGGCGATTCTCGCACCGACGCGTGAGGCCGCCTCATTGAGAGTTTTTTCTTTCTCACAGGCACATGTCTACTCAACAAGAAATAACCCACATTTTTTAGCCTCGTGAAGAAAACATATTCATCCATCGATCTTAGCATCACCGCTCCATTCATTTCACATGATTTTAACTGCCAAGTGGTTAAAAACCATTGTCGAAGTGAGCACGTACCTATACTCCTCAAAACAGAAAAAAATGAAGTTCCACCCCAGGCTCCTTGGTGGAAGCTTGACAGAGCCAATTGGGAGGAGGTCCACAAAATTTCTAATATCTCATGGCCGGGCATGTCCTCCTGTAGTATCGTCGCTGCTGTTGAGTATTTTACGGCTTTTATAAATAACGCTGCTACTAAATGTACACCCGAAACAACCAGGGTGACAAACATGCATCGTGCCACCTGGTGGAACAACGAGTGCCGCAAAGTTTGGAAGAAACTGAATAAAGCATGGGGGCTAGTGCGCGATTTTCACACTGCAGAAAATCTTCTAAATTTTAAGCAAGTAAAATCCCATGACAGACGAACGCGGTGGCAGGCTAGGAGAAAGAGTTGCCAGAAGTATCTCTCAACATTAAACTCCTACACCGACGAATCTAGAGCCTGGAACCGGATTATTCGAATGGCCGGGCAGCAGACATTTTCACTTCATTGAGTAAACGTACAAGATGACACCTTGGAAGACCACGCTAACTTCCTTTGTGCGTACTTTGAACATGTTTCGTGCTCTTCCCACTATTCGGAAATGTTTGAAAGGCGCAAAGGAACAATAGCGGGGAGAAACGTGAAGAAAAATCCGCAATAGACAAGACATATAAAAGACCATTCCGCCTAGATGAGCTGCAGGCGTCGCTGAATTCCTGCAACAATTTTGTTCCTGGTCCTGACCATATAATGTACAAAATGTTAAAACACTTGCCCTGTCTCTATGAAACACAGAAAACTCTCGTTAGCCTCTACGACACCATGTGGCTTTCAGATGAGATGCCCTCTGCTTGGAAAGAGGCCGTTGTCATTTGAATCCTGAAATGGGACAAGTGCTCGTCTCTCGTTTCGAGTTGCAGCCTATAACCCTGAAAAGTTTTCTTTGTAAAGTATTTGAAACGATGATAAAGAGGCGGCTGATATATTTCCTAGAACCGAACAATCTTCTCGATCCATACCAGTGCAGATTTCCAGAGGGACTATCGACAACTGACCATCTAATATGCATCAATGCAGCAATTCGCGATGCATTCCATGTATTCCTCTATTAGCTGTTCTTTCTCTGAACATAAAAAAAGCCTAAGATACAATATGGCGGCTTGGAATACTGAGAGACCTCTCACGCTTAGGCGTACGTGGTAGAATGTTGAATATTATAGGAAGCTACCTGTCAAATTAGACAGAATTTGGTGACACCGAAGTGATTGGAGTGCGTCGCAAAGGACAGTGGCTAAGAGCCAAGTGTCATGGCACTGACACAAATAAAAGGAAAGAAACGAGAAAACGAATGGTGGGCTGGGGCTAGACGTTCACGCGCTTGCCTGTCGAGACGACACGAGTGCTACCATGTGACTGTACTCTATCAATAGGAACAGTCAGCGCTCAGCGCATGCCCTCGATTGAAAATTCTGGCGGAAAGACAAAATATTGTCACTGCCTTTAGTTTAATTGTGGCTTAGTGGCAACAGTGTCAGATTCAGAAGCGTAGCTCAGTTATCGTTCATTGTATCTCGTTCATTAATCATCGTTTATTGTATCTATCGTTCAGTTATCGTTTAACTTATACCTTAAGATACACGATACATTCTTCAATGTACCTGAAATAGAGATACTGATACACGTCTTGCGAGACGTATCGCGATAAAGATACAAGATATACAAGCAGTATCTAACATAAGATATATGTATATGCCCCGCCAAGGTCGCCTAGTGGTTAGCGCTCGACTGCCGACTCGAAAGTCGCGGAATCGAATTCCGGCGGCGGCGGCTGCATTTTCGATGAAGGTGAAAATGTTTGAGGCCCGTGTACTTTGATATAGGTTCACGTTAACGAATACCAGGTGGTCGAAATTTCCGAAGCCCTCCATTACAGCGTCTCTGATAATCATATGGTGATTTTGAGACGTTAAACCCCAAATATTATTATTAAGATACACGTGTCTAAGATACAACCCAGCACTGCAGTCCCTGCATTGGACCTGAAGCCCCAACCAATAAAATCGCGGAGGGCACACTGGCAGAGTTTGTGGGATGAAAAAAAAGTAACAATAAATTGCATGTCATCAAGCCGCGTCTTGGCAATTGGTCAACGGTATCGCATTCACGCCACAGAGCAGTTACACTATGCGGAATTAGAATAGGACACACACGGTACACACGCACACCTTCTATCCGGTGGTGACTCACCTATTTCTGAGAAATGCGGCACGCCACTTACTGTATTTCACATTCTGCTTCAATCCACTTATCATGATGCCATGAGGCAAAAGTATCTTCCGTCATACAGCCGACATCTCCCCCTCTATCCTTCAATGTTCATAGGCAGCGAACGTGTTTTTAAATATGATTCACTCCTCCGTTTTCTCAAAGATGTGCATAGTTTTAACGTCATATTTCCAGGCAGACACAGCAGGGCTTCTTAACAGAGGCCGCTGCGGCGGTAGTTATCTAAAAAATGCCATAGATAGATAGATAGATAGATAGATAGATAGATAGATAGATAGATAGATAGATAGATAGATAGATAGATAGATAGATAGATAGATAGATAGATAGATAGATAGATAGATAGATAGATAGATAGATAGATAGATAGATAGATAGATAGATAGATAGATAGAAAACCTGAAAGTGCCAGAAGTGCGCTAAAAAACGCGTCGCATTTAAATAGAGGTAGACGGTGATTCATACGCGGCGCAGGCAGCTGCCGTTTTTGCGCGTTTGTCAGCACGGGGGCTTCAGATCTGATTGGCGCGGAAGGCTGTGCAGCCTGGGGGAGTGGCCACACAATTACTATAAGGGTTAATAGCGTCTCATCAAATCACAGTTGCTGAAGTTCTTCGAGCTTCTCACGCTAGACGCTGCTCATAAATCCCCGAAGTGCTTCGGTGCCTCAAACAACGCGAGCTGAGAGAGTGAGCTCCGGACCATTTGAGGTCATTTTCCGAAGAGCGTTGCTGAAATCCTCGTTCCAGTGTTGTTGGTTTGTTGACAAACCCAATAAATGTAGCTGGCAAGCTTCGCATCAGTACGCGAAGCAATTGCTCCTTCACTCCACGCGTCAATAGGCGTACTTCCTTCTCTTGATTCATACCGCGGTCACCGTACGTGAAAAGCCGCTAAATGCCCTTGACGAACAAGGCTTCCCGTTTATTCGGTTTCATTAACCTGCTTTGAAGTGCGTGTAGTGCTCGCTCTTTCCGTTTGTGCTACTCCAGTTATCGCGCATGTGCCGTTGAAATTCCTGCAAAGTGTTAACAGGTGGCTCCAAGGAAGGAAACAACGTTCGGGCAGAGAACTCTAGGGCATAATAGAGGTCACTAACTTCTGCTTTCATATGAAGAACGGAAATGAGCCACACGATTGAAATCATTGAACCAGCCTTCCATGTCCTCAAAAAGGGCGGCCACGGAACGGCCGCGGCAAGCATGGCATGTGAAAAACAAACAAAACAGGAGCACTACAGTACCGTTTGTTTCCTGTATGTAACATACGTTCTCGTGGACGTCCTCGGCAGATCTCGCAAGCAAGAATCTGAAAGAAGCTTGAGGGAATCTTTTGCGTTGGCTGTCTATTTCTGATGAAGTTGCCCCGGTCTCCAGAGATTACAGTTCCTAGGGACCAGGCTACACATACTCGTACTGAGCACCTACACGACATTGTCACAAGCGAAATCACAAAAGACTTCGGTTTAACTCTACAGATATTTGGCACCTAAGTCGCTGTCATCCTTGGGGAGTAACCAGGTGCATAGCATTGAATTTCATAGATAGGCCGTCCTCTCTGTAATTGTCGTGGCAATGTATCTTACGTGAAGTAACTTGATGACAGGACGTTTTCAAAGTCACAATGTTTTATTCTTCTTTTCAAAAGTGAGACGCTTTAATTGCTAACTTTGGAGATTGAATTGTGGCTGGGACACTCAAAATATAGACGTACCCGTATGCAGCAGAAGTGCGGAGCAATATCCTGCTGCGATTTATATCAGTCTGACCTATCAAACTGATATCAGTTTGCCCAACATTAGAGTACGCAGCTGCTGTGTGAAATCCGTTTATTATGCCCAATATTGTAAAAAAAATGCGGCAGGTCCCATGTACCGCGGGAATCGATGTTATGCCAAGCATGCGCGGGATGGTGACTTTGGCGTAATTTTTTTCGCATTGAGGGAAACGTTACGGAATGACGCTAGAGAAATGTGGAATTGGTATACGCAAGCTCATATGTTGAAAAGTCGTGTATGTATTATGACGCATATGTTTCCAGCTCGTCCCACTATTCGGAAACGTTTAAAAGGCACAAAGAATGCGTAGAGCGGCAGAAACGTGAATAAAAATTCGCAATAGAAAAGGCATATAACAGATCATTCTGCCTAGATGAGCTGCAGGTGTCGCTGAATATCTGCAACAATTTTGCGCCTGGTTCTGACCATGTAGAAAATGCTAAAACACTTACCCTATTTCTATGAAATACAAAAATCTCTGCTTAGCCTCTACAACACCATGTCGCTTTCTGGCGAGATGCCGTCTGCTTGGAAAGAGGCCGTTGTCATTCCAATACTGAAACGGGGCATGTACTCATCTCTCGTTACGAGTTGCAGCCTATAACCCTGACAAGTTGTCTTTGTGAAGTATTTGAAAAGACGATGAACAGGCGGCTGATAGATTTCCTTAGACAGAACAGTCTTCTCGATCCATACCAGTGCGGATTTCCAGAAGGAGAATAGAGAATTGAGCATCCAATTTGCATCGAGGCAGCAATTCGCGATGCATTTCATGCATTCCTCCATTACCAGTTCTTTCTCTAGGTATTCCTTGACATGAAAAAAGCCTACGACACTACATGGCGACTTGGAATACTGACAAACCTCTCCCGTAATACGTGGCAGAATGTTGAATATTATAGGAAGCTATCTGTCAAACTGCACATTTCGTGTCCGGGTGGGGAATATCTTATCACGTCTATTTGTCCAAGACACTGAAGCACCACATGGTGAGGTGCTCAGCTGCACTCCTTTTGTTTTAAAATGAATTCTTTGTGTATCTGCATCACGCGTAAGATGTTTTATTGCACGTATGTGGAGATGTACAGATAGGTTTGACGTCCTGTAATCTCGCACTGTGTGAGCGGTGGGTACAACTTGGCTTGAACAAGGCAGCCAAATGGGAAGGCGAGAACCGGTTCAGCCTCAATTCACGAAAAACCACCTGTTGCCTCATCTCCAGGAAAAGAGGCGTACACCCCGATCCCGATACGGACCTGCAGGGTGAGCGTGTGCCAGAAAACACACAATGTAAATTCCTAGGCTTAATTCTGCATTAACGATTGTGCCAAATACATTATATATAAAGGAGTGCTTGAAAACAATGAACACTTTATAACTGTTACGCACTGCGTGCGACAGTGAGAAAAAAATCTCTGTTTAATTTGTACGAGAGCCTTGTATGCACATGTATCTATAATGGAGTCATAATGTATAAGTATTTTTCACCAAGTGTCCTAAAGATGCTGGACCCTGTCCTTCACATGGGTGCGTGTCTACAGGTGCCTTCAGGACAAGCCCTGGGGAAAGTTTGAATGTAGAATCAGACGAGTGGTCACTTCACTTGCAGATATAATACCTATCATTTGTGTATTTTTAAAAATGAGTGTGAACAGTGGACATCCCGCACACCCTACCTCAAATGATTTGTCCAGGTTAACCCTGTTTTATACAGCCCTCGAGTGAGACAGCCCCATTCACTGCGCGTAGGAGGCCTGGAAGAGGACATGGGTGTACTACTGCTTGAACACAAACTCATGCCTCCCGCAAAACAGCTTCCACCGTGGCAGTGGCAAAGTATCAATTGTGATCTATCATTTCTGTAGATTACAAATCATGAACATGTGACACATATCCACATGGGCCTCAACCCAAAATCGAGCAGGTGCCTTCATGTGAAGCCTGGCGTTTTCCAGTCTGAAGCTGCCCGGCCAGCCGTGCAGGACCGCCATGGAATCGATACTCTACAACCACGCCCCAGCTTCGTGGCATCAGCCCTCGCCGTCGAACTCGTTGATAACGTTATTAAGGTCCGGCATAACGTGGAACGCTTCAGGCTTCCTCTCGAAAAGCTCCAATAGGCGCCGGTTTTGCTCCAGCAAAGCCTGCATCATTTCCTGAGTTCCGCCGTCGCCTGCCATCTTCGGGGTTGTCTATACGCGTGTCTCTCGGCGTACACTCAGTTTTTTACCACAAATAAACGTCTTGGCTTGCCGACGACACTCAAAGCGTCAACATGCACGTTTCTGATGCGGCACAATGACATACGTTTTCATGTCGATCAGTCACGGAAACGGTGACTGATTGACAGGCCGACAGGCGTCACACAGAGCGTGTCGCAGGCGCCACACAGAGCGTCCGCGCGCATGTTCCTCAGGCAGCACGAAGACTCACGTTTTCGAAGTCGGTACGTCACGAAGACGGTACCGTTGTGTCTCGTGGACGTCACGCAGAGTGTCCGTGAGTACGTTTCAAGGCGTCACACATGGTCGCCTTTACGATGAGCACCTCACGAAGACGGCACCAAGGCAGCGCCAGTTGAAATGTCAGCAAGCGTCACCGTCGTCGCAATCGCCCGACACCGGCTTCCAGGGTCGTTTTGCCACAAAGGTTTAGGGTGAATCCCAGTTCTGTGATGTGAAGGAATTCTTCGCAGACTCACGGATTTTAAACAAAGAACTCTTTAATTAAAAATTACGAGAAAACAAGAGGAGTAGCAACGTGCGTGACGACTGCCTCCATCGCGGGTCGCCCTCTCTTGCCTAGCCCATGTTGCCAGCCTAGCATTTCGATTCCGCTAACACTTGTTGGAGCGTGCTGGCTTCCGGGACACCGCGCGATCGAAGGCAATGTCCTGGCTGACAAACTAGCTGCATCCGTCCATGAATACTATGCCGATTCATCAGTTCCAGTCCCTGCACTGGACCTTAAGCCCCACCTAAAGAAATCGGTGTGGGCACATTGACAACGCTTGCGGTGTGGAAAGCCCAAATATAAATTATGTCATGAAGCCGCCTCTTGGCAATTGGTCACCTTTGTCACAGTCACGCCACACAGGAGTTAAACTTTGCAAAATTAGAATAGGACATACACACTGTACACACGCACACCTTCTGTCCGGTGGTGACCCACCCATTTGGAGAAATGCGGCACGCCACTTACTGCACTTCGCATTCTGCTTCAGTGCAATCCTCTTGATGCCATCAGAGAAAATCACATTTCATCATACCGCCAGCCTCTTCCACTCCGTCTTTCAATGTTCATAAGCAGCAAACCTGTTTTTAAATATAATTCGCCTCTCTCGTTTTTCAAAGACGGCACAGTTTTAATACTTTATTCCTAGGCAACTGCAGCCCGGCTTCTTGCAGAGGCCGCTGCTCCAGTAGTTCGTTAAGAAAAGCAAGATAGATAGATAGATAGATAGATAGATAGATAGATAGATAGATAGATAGATAGATAGATAGATAGATAGATAGATAGATAGATAGATAGATAGATAGAAAGAAACGCTCGAAGTGCGAAAGGTTCGCTAAGAGATGCTTTGCATTTAAAAAGGGGTAAATGGTGATTCATACGCGGCGCAGGCCGCTGCCGTTTTTGCGCGTTTGTCAGCACGGGGGCTTCAGATCTGATTTTCGCGGAAGGCTGTGCAGCCTGGGGGAGTGGCCACACAATTACTATAAGGGTTAATAGCGTCTCATCAAATCACAGTCGCTGAAAATCTTCGAGCTCCTCACGCTAGACGCTGCGCATAAATCCACGAAGTGCTTCAGTGCCTCAAACAACGCGAGCTGAGATAGTGAGCTCCGGACCATTTGAGGTCATTTTCCGAAGAGCGTTGCTGAAATCCTCGTTCGAGTGTTGTTGGTTTGTTGACAAACTCAATAAATGTAGCTGGCAAGCTTCGCATCAGTACGCGAAGCAGTTGCTCCGTCACTCCACGCGTCAATAGGCGCACTTCCTTCTCTTGGTTCATACCGCGGTCACCGTACGTGAAAAGCCGCTAAATGCCCTTGACGAACAAGGCTTCCCGTTTATTCGGTTTCATTAACCTACTTTGAAGTGGGTGTAGTGCTCGCACTTTCCGTTTGTGCTACTCCAGTTATCGCGCATGTGCCGTTGAAATTCCTGTAAAGTGTTAACAGGTGGCTCCAAGGAAGGAAACAACGTTCGGGCAGAGAACTCTATTGCATAACAGAGGTCACTAACTTCTGCTTTCATATGAAGAACGGAAATGAGCCACACGATTGAAATCATTGAACCAGCCTTCCATGTCCTCAAAAAGGGCGGCCACGGAACGGCCGCGGCAAGCATGGCGTGCGAAAAACAAACAAAACAGGAGCACTACAGTACCGTTTGTTTCGTGCGTGTGATATACGTTGTCGTGTCCATCCTCGGCCGATCTATGAAGCAGTAATCTGAAGGAAGCTTGAAGGAAGCTTTTGCGTTGGCTGTCTATTTCTGATGAAATTGTACTTGTCTTGATAGATTACAGTTCCTGGGGGCCAGGCTACACATACTCGTAAGGTGTACCTTCACGACTTTGTCAAAAGCGAAATCACAAAAGACTTCGGTTTAACTCTACAGATGTTTGACATTTAAGTCGATGGCTTCTTTGGGGAGTAAGCAGGTGCATAGCATATTGACTTTCACAGATAGGCCGTCCTTTCTGTTAGGGTCGTGGCAATGTTCGTTACTTGAAGTAACTTCATGGCATGTCGTTTTCGAAGTCACAATATTTTACTCTTGTGATCAATGGTGGAACGCTCTAATTGCTCTAAAGTCAGGAGAAATTTCCTGCGGCGATTTATATCAGTTTGACCTATCAAACGAATATCAGTTTTCCCAACATTAGAGTACGCAACAGGTGTGTGGGATCCGTTTACTATGGCCAATAATTAAAAAAAATAGAAATGGTCCAAAGAAAATCTTTCCGATTTCTGTTTAACTGCTGTATCAGGCGTACATCATTTCACTTCATTTACTCCAAAGCGGAGCTCGAAAAACTACTAGAAAGAAGAACTTAGAGGCTGAACCTTTTAGACCTCACTTTTCATGGCAAAACTGGAATTACGAAAGCAATGCATATTTAGCAGCAAGTGAATGTGCTGCGCGCTCATGTCATTCAAAGAAAGTTGTAGATTACGTAAGCCGCACAGATACCTTCAAGTATTTTTTTTCGAGAACTACCCGTGAGTGTAATAGCCTATCGGCCGATGTTGTAAAATGTACAACAGGTTATTTCTACCTAAGTGCACAAATTAACAATTAACAAATTGTGCTATTGTGCTATTGTGGATTGTATTACCATGCATTTATCAGAGTTCCGCAACGTGTTCAATATGTATAAGTAGGTAATGTCATGTCACTTGTTGTAATGTTGTGTTGTTTGTATTAAATTGCTATATAAATGTTCTAATATCTGATGTTTGCATTGTATATCGTGTTTTCTGAATAGTTTATCGCAATTATACCCATGTCAGTATGTCTGTGTTATGCTATTTATGTTGCTTTTGCAGCGAAGAGTTCTGGATGCCAATTTCGGCTTAAGGACTCATAAACAGGTCCGCAGAACGTAATAAATAAATAAATAAATAAATAAATAAATAAATAAATAAATAAATAAATAAATAAATATCGGTGCTACGGTATACGGGATCATGTGTGGCGACTCGGGTACGAGCATGTACATGTTCTCTATTTCTTTCCAATTCGAAAGGTGCCGAACATTTCAGAAAGTGTTGAAGGTTGCTATGCAGTGGATGAATCGGAAGTTTCTCTGGGGCGAAAAAAAAACGAGATATAAAAATTTACCGTTCCTGCAGCTAGTGCCTCGGTGATAACACGCAAAAGCTTGCCCTCACACTAGTCACTTTCCATGTTTGACTTTTCAGGCCATTGCATTGTTAATTTTATTGAGCTGTTTTGCCCTAGACATTACCACTGAATCGACGTGGGAATATTTCGTCACTGAGGTGTAAATTAACGTTTGCTTCACATTATTTCACTTCAAGTTCGATGACATTTATTTCGCATAAACATTTAATTTACTCTTACTTCATATTGCAGCGAATGCCTCTTTTTGATGCATTCAGGTTTCACATGCAAAGACGGTTAGCCATGCTCGGTGCGGACCATGCCGCAGTACTGGAGAAGCTTCCCGATCGTATAAGATCACTTTTCAAGATTAAGCGCGGGTAGCGAATAGTCAAGATTATTCCAGAGCTTGCGCGACCACCAGTGATAACCTGGGAATCTTCGATGCGTGATGAATAGAAGACATCGTGTCTCAGCGATGATCTGTTTTATGGAAGGCCGACGCTCTGTTCGCCGCTATCAATGTACAGTGTGTATCCCTGTAGTTCGTCTTCCCGTTTCCCGGCCACAAGTTCGGCCCAAATAAAGAGCCTCATCTCGGACACGCCGACTGCTGCCTTCGCCGACGTCACGGCCCCGTGACAATATTTCAACTCGCAGGGATGTCTGCGCAAGCAGGGGTTTCGTGAGCTGCGTCACCACGGACCAGAGCTAACGGAGGGGGTTTCGACCCTCTCCGACGCCTAGCCGTGCGTGACTGCCGTGTCTGGGAAAAAGGGAATAATGAGGGTTGAGTCGACGTCGGGCCGAGGCCACACGCCCCTTTAGCTCCGGCTTCATGTAAACTCAGATTTGCCCTGGGCTGGTCCACCCAGGGCAAATCTGCAGTCGCCTTTTCCTGCGTCTCTCCTCACATGTTCATCTTTCTCTGTCACTTTTTGTCTTTCCTGTCCTCTTCTCTCTTCTAGTTACTTCCAATTTTCTTGGCAGGAAGGGTTAATTTTTTGTGCCTATCCTGCCTAGGGTAAACCATATTTGGTTATGGCGGCTATGTATTGCTGACGTCTGCTTTTTCTTTTCGTCTCGTAGCGTCCCCTTGCTGGATTCAGTGGTGAGAGACTCGCATGGTTACCGACCATGCGAGTCCTGCAAAACAGCTTCCACCGCGGCAGTGACAGAATATCAATTGTGATGTACCATTTGTGCAGGTTACAAAACATGAACATGCGACACATATCCACACGGAAGTCCTTTAAACACAGCGCAAATATTCTTATCCTGAATTCTTTACTATGCTTCAAAATGTCACGCTGGTGCGTCCTATGCAGCAGTCGGCCCATCCTTTTCGGATGGAGGTGTTCTGCGCTCTAACGCAAGCGTTTTTACCGCCGAAGTATATGCAATATATGCGGCTGTCAAACATGCTGTGAAACATTAAAATAACAAAATGTAGTTATATACAAAGACTGATCAAGCGTCGTAAAAGAATTGAAAACTCCCAAGAAACAGAAAAATCAGGTCCCTTTCTTGCTTTATTCACTAGTATGTACCATTTGCGCTCTCGAGCAGCAGGTTGTAGAGTACTGGGTTCCAGGTCACCGCGCGGTTGAAGAAAATGTCTTGGCTGACGAACTAGATGCATCCATCCATGTAAACTATGCCGATTCTTCAGTTCCAGTCATTGCATCGGACCATAAGCCCCACCTAAAAAAATCGGTGAGGGCCCACTGGCAGAGCTTGTGGGATGAAAAAGCAAAAAATAATTTGCATGTCATCGAGCCGCGTCTTGGCAAATTGGTCACCGGCATCACAGTCACGCTACGCGGGAGTTACACTTTGCAGAATTATTCTGTGCAAAGTGCAACTTCTTCTGTCCGGTGGTGAACCACCTATTGTGAGAAATACGGCACGTCACTTACCGTACTTCAGATTCTGCTTTAATGCACTCCTCTTAATGGAATCACAAAAAAATTATTTTCTGTCATTCCGCCAATATCTCGCACTCCGTGCTTCAATGTTCATAGGCAGCGAACCTGTTCTTAATTGTGATTGCATAGTTTTAAAGCAAGCATATTGTGCATAGTTTCAAATATGTGCATAGATTTAATGTTATATTGCCAGGCAATCGCAGCAGGTCTTTTTAGCAGCAGTAGTTCTTCAATAAAAACCACTTGCCTCCAGGCCTTTGGACACAAAGAATCTGAGGTGGCAGACGTATGAGTATTTCCATCATGAGCGTGACATGAAATGTCTGTACAAATATATATATATATATATATATATATATATATATATATATATATATATATATATATATATATTTAAGGGCATAACACAACGGAGGCGTTGTCATCAGTGATATAAAGATTTATTTCCCAACAGTATCGGGAGGGGGCTTTCCTTCGTCAGGGGAAGAGTTTAACTCATCCCCCGACAAAGGGAGCGCTCCTCCCGAAACTGTTGGGAAATACATATTTATATTACTATTGACAACGCCTCCGTTGTCTTACACCCATTACTCGAGAAGAACTGGCCCATTGAACCATTATTATATATATATATATATATATATATATATATATATATATATATATATATATATATAGGCCAGACTCTGGCTGAAACGTCGAAACAAACAACGTTGTGACTTCTCACGGAGGATCTACTTGACTATATATATATATATATATATATATATATATATATATATATATATATATATATATATATATATATATATATTACTGCTTCGTAGAAGCGTTCAGCCAGTTCATCATCATGGCTGGATGTAGGCGCGTAGGCCTGTACCACCTTCATCTAGCACCTCTTATTAAACTTAATTACGATACATAACACCCTCTCATTATTGCTATCCGCGATGCGCAGCGCCTATAGGGGCGCCACTGAAAGCCGCGTAGCGGCGGCCGTTGGAAGCGCTGGTGGGTCGCGTAGCAGACGCTTCATTTGCGCGCGTGTTATTTACCGCTTGTGCGCGTTCCAGATAATTACTTTTGCGGCGATAGTGTGCGCAAAGGAGCCGCATTTTATAATAGTGGACATGTGCCCGATGTCAAAGCTGTGTGGCACGACAATGTGCGCCACCATAGCGCCAAGTGTTTGCCACAGACAAGCGTTAACAAGCTTCCCTACGAAGTGGAGCTCATCGTAAGTACACCGCCTTCGTTATAACGTCGCAATCAATAATGCCTGCATGCGTTGACGCGTGAACCAACGTTATACACAGTAGCTTCGTTTACGTGCCATGTGTTTATATAGTAGATTTTGAGGGAGCGCTGTCACACCGGCGTATAGATTTGACAGGTGCGGCCACGCGAAGGGTCAGCGTTGGTAAAACTTTGAAACCAGCACGATAAACTTGTGAAAAAATAAACGATACACTTGTCATCATCGGTGCAGAAGCGCACAGCGAACATTCTGCACCGATGATCGCAGTGCTGGGCAGTATCGAAGATACATGTATCTTCGATACTATCTTAGATACTTTTTAGGTATCTTGTATCTGTATCGCGATACTTCTCGCAAAACAAGTATCTGTATCTGTATTTCCGATACATTGAAGAATGTATCGTGTATCTTAAGATACAAGATTCTGCGATCGCACCACCACTGTGCGAAGCAATAAACCTTGGCTGAGCTCGAGCTTCTCAAGCTGATACTGCTGCCACTAAGTCACCGGAATAAAACTAAAGGCAGTGACATTATTTTATCTTTCCGCAAGAGTTTTCCAGCGAGGATAGGCGATAAGCTCTGAGCGTCCCTATATATTGGTTGAGCAGAGTTACAAGGTGGCGCTCGCGTCGTCTTGACAGACAAGCGCGCGAACGTCTGCGCCCAGCCGAACATTTGTTTAATCGTTTTTTTTTTAGTTTCGTCAGTGCCATGACACTTGGCACTTAGCCACTCTCCTGTGCCACGTACTACAATATGTGCGGCGTCTTTCGCACACATGCTGATGCCGCTGTAAAGTCATTATCGAAGTTCCTCGTTTGTGATCCTTCGTTACGAAGTCTGAAGAATGCAAGAATGGCGGGTTGCTTTGCCTCTCGTGGCTTTCACACTTAGGCGATTCGAAGGATCTCGTGAATGTAGAGCGCGAGAGAGAGAGAGAATAAGGTTGAAAGAAAGGCAGGGAGGTTAACCAGGGCTGAGCCCGGTAGGCTACCCTGCACTGGGGAAAGGGGGAGGGGGAAGGAAAGTTAAAGAGGAGGAGAGAAAAGTCACTCTTTCAGCCGACGTAACCGTTCCGCGTTTGACATCACAGGCGGTGAGTCAGTCCCGTGGCTGAAACAAGAGCAACGCATTCGTTGCTTTATGCAACTTGTATGCGCGGTCCTATGCAACCAAAAATCTTGTCGACGGTGAAGCCATGGTGGTGCTTCTAGTGTTATCAAGCAACATACTTCTGAAGGCTTGCGAGAACTGGAATGATTGTGTCCAGCAGTTGCAACAGCTATAGCACCAACGGTACCGATGCTGGATTTAACAGAACAAGCATTCACCTAATAGAAGCTATCTTGGCTTACGTCTGTTTTTCTTTTATTCAGAGTTTTTTAAATCATAATTTCATTGTTAGCAGAAGTTATTTCTTAGCTGTCCTTCTTTTCTATCCCGTACATTACGTATGTCTCTATATTGTTTTTTTTTTCTGCCGGTCTGCTTACTGCAATATGCCTTTAACGTGCTGTCAATGTAACCTCTCTGTTTTATTCCTAGTTTTAACTGTCTGCGTCATTTCTGCCGCTGTTCTCCAAGTGGAATATAGGTTTATATATTTATATTCCACTTGAATTTACTGTTACGTAAAGGTGATGTTGAGAACAAATATATAATAATCTGGGCGCGCCTGGAGTATACAGTAACGATCATTCTGCTTACTGCTAACTAAGTTATCAAATTTGAGTTTGCATTATAATAACGTAAATTATTAGGCGCCATCTTAAATACGTTGGCCAAGATATTCGAGAAACACTGTTGTGCCAAACGCTCCGCTTTTCTCATGAGCGTCCCAAAGAGTCGTTTTACGCCATTTTCTATAGGCACTGAATTTAATTATCGTAGCTATTAGGGGTTGCCCGCCGCGGTGGTCCAGTGCTTATGGCGCTTGACTGCTGGCCAGAAGGTCATGGTAGCCGGTGTTACGATCGCGCTACGACCCACCACCGTAAAGGCTCCCACAGGCTGGACCCCGAGCACGACTACCTGGGCAAGTGCCTTAGAACCGAGCTGCATTAAGGTGCAGAACGCGCGACCCCTGTGCAGTGCGCTCTTCCTTGCTGGCGTCCCTCTCAGAGACACTGGACGCGTTCCTCGGAGACGCCGGACGCGTCCGAACAGCGGAGCTGCGCCCTCCTCTTCTTAGCGTCTGAGGCCTCATAAAGGCCGGCGCATCGAGCGTCGTGAGCTTCTTCTTCCACATGCGTTGTGTGTGCTTTGTCCTCGTCACGTATTAAACGTCTTTTTTCGTTGGCTACCTTTTGCCTTGCCACTGCCTGGATCTTCCCAGCCCGGTCCTTTGGCCCTCGTGTCATGCTACCCACGAGACCCTGGTGCATCTCGTAAACAACTGGTGGCAGCGGTGGGATTGCAGTGGACCTTGCAACTTGTGCCAACTGAACCGTGGACATCGCATCGAAGCCCGTGACTGCAGTCACGTGAGTGTCGGACTTTTCCCCCTTGAAGATGTGCCAGGCTTTTAACAACAGCTTTGAAGGTTGAAGCTGGCAGGTTGTCTTTATCGGTACTGAGTCCCTTTGCGTTAACGCACTTGGCTACAGCTGATAAAGAAAAGATAGGGAGAGAGGTTCAGTGTCTTAGCTGGTCATGGATCTCAATTCTTTACGCAAGCCAGAATTGTTATTGCTATGTGCAGAATTGGGAGTGGAAGCGGGAAACGCCATGCGGAAGCCGCAAATTATTCAGGCTTTGCTGGCCTTGGAAGCAGATGATAGCGAGCTTCTAGAATGCTGGGAAATTGTCAAAGAGCGCCAGGCAACCGAAGAGAAGAGCCGCGCTGATGAGAAAGAGCGTCAGGCAAACGATGAAAAGAAGCGTGCTGATGAGAAAGAGAGACTATTGCTTGAGCTCGAATTAAAGCGCTTAGAGCTGGAACTGCAGAACGCCAAGGCGGCTAGCGTCGAAGCGCACCTGCCAGTCGCAGAAGCGCGAGAAAATTTTAGTATGAAGGATTTAATGCAGCCTTTCCAAGTAGGAGAGGACATTGGAATGTTTCTCGTGAACTTTGAACGGACTTGCCAAAGAATGAAGTTCTCTAAGGCGTCATGGCCACAGCGCCTGTTACCGTTTTGCCGTGCCAGGTAGCGGACGCTATGGGGAGACTTAGCGCAGAGCAGTATGAGGACTACGATATTGTAAAATCCAGTCTTCTTAAGAGGTACCGCCTGTCTCCAGAAGCGTTTCGGCAGCGCTTTCGAATAGCCACTAAGTTGAAAAACGAGTTCTACGTTGAGTTCGGATGCAACTTAAAGCTCAACTTCGTTGAATGGCTAAGAAGTGCGGAAGTTTACGGAGACATGGCGAAGGTTGTCGAGTGCCTGTGCCTAGAGCAGTTTTACAACACAATTCCTGACCGAATGCGTTTATGGATCCTCGACAGGCCCGACGTGAACACAGTTGAAAAAGCGGCCGAGCTCGCGGAGGAATACGCGTCGCGTCATGCATCGCAGCAAAGTGAAGGGCGGACGCTCGACGCGTTTCCGAAGGAAGGCGCGGAGAATGGATCCCCAAAGCTTTTCAGACGCAACGGTAACGCGAAAGGCCCAGATCCAGAGAAGGAAATTGAGCAGACGTTGCCTGAAGCTACATTTAAAGACAAGAACAAGCAGTTTGAAGCGCAGAAGCCGATAACATGCTATAAGTGCCTTCAACCGGGGCACCTTGCCTCAGGTTGCCGAAATCAGAGTCTTGTATTCTCGTATATCAGTGCCGACGATGAGAAGTTAGAGCTACTTAAGCCGTTCATGAAAGTGTGCACGGTGAACGGAAAGCGCTGCAGGGTACTTAGAGATTCCGCAGCCAACATGGATGTCGTTCATCCATCTTATGTCAGCGCCAAGGACTTCACTGGCGAGTGTGCATGGATACGACAGGTGGTGCAGGAGCACAGCGTTTGTCTTCCACTCGCGCGCGTCCGTATCGAGGGGCTCTTTGGAACGCTCACTACTCAAGCTGCGGTTTCGGCCAGACTCCCACCACAGTATTCCTACCTATTTTCGAATAGATCAGAAATGTTTCTGAGGAATATGGGAACTTGTTTTGAACAGGGGGAGGTTTGCCCGCTTACCCGCTCAAAAGCACTAGAACTTGCTAGGCAGCTGGACCATGATCCGCCTGCCTTGATAGACGCATGTCAAACGCCACAGCCGAACGCGGATGGCCCAACTCCAGAAAGCGTTGCCGATCTAGACGCTAGAACCGTTGCTAGAACAGATGCCGCGTTTCCGGAGGCGCAAGGGCAAGCTACCATCGAAAAATGGGGCTCTCCAGAAGAGCAATGGCATTTTGTTCCACCCATATCGAGAAAGGGGAGGCGTCGTCTACGGCGAAAAAAAAAAAAAATGTGCCAGGCAAACAAGCTCTTCGCTTGAGCCTCGCCCCCCCCCCCCCCCCATTTCAGGAGTTCAATTTCAAAATACGATGAAAAAAAAGGTAATGCAGATAGCTTAAGCGGCTGCTTCGAATAACAAGTTTGCCTGAATGTATTGCAAACTCGCGTCTGCAGTGTTTTGCAAAATGTAATTATTTGTTTTAAAAAGATGTATTCCTTTCACTTTGAGAATTGAGGTACTGGCTAATGCGTTGGGCATTGGATTTTTGTTCCTGTCGCCTGCCAACATTATTGATTGTTTTAAACTGAGCCTGGTAGGTCTTTGGGTGAATTGTCTGGCGCTTGCGGGTTGCTTTCACCGAGGTACTTCTAGTGAAGCCACCATCAAGATCGCACTTCTGAATACGTACAACAAGGCCAGAACTGTTTTTAGTTTTCACAACCGACGCACCAAAAGGAAGTCATCCATACAGCGGTGTGTGTAATGGGTGTTGCTGTGTCGCCTTATCGTGGTGCACTTTCCAGGACGACAATCGTGCCACGAACGACAGCGAGTCCAAGCGTCGCCAGCAACGCGCACTTCAGATTTCCACAAAGTATCCCTCCGGACAGTGGTTGCTGACCCTTGTCCATCGGGACAACGATACCCCGGCGGAGAAGCTGTTACGATCGCGCTACGACCCACCACCGTAAAGGCTCCCACAGGCTGGACCCCGAGCACGACTACCTGGGCAAGTGCCTTAGAACCTAGCTGCATTAAGGTGCAGAACGCGCGACCCCTGTGCAGTGCGCTCTTCCTTGCTGGCGTCCCTCTCAGAGACACTGGACGCGTTCCTCGGAGACGCCGGACGCGTCCGAACAGCGGAGCTGCGCCCTCCTCCTCTTAGCGTCTGAGGGCTCATAAAGGCCGGCGCATCGAGCGTCGTGAGCTTCTTCTTCCACATGCGTTGTGTGTGCTTTGTCCTCGTCACGTATTAAACGTCTTTTTTCGTTGGCTACCTTTTGCTTTGCCACTGCCTGGATCTTCCCAGCCCGGTCCTTTGGCCCTCGTGTCATGCTACCCACGAGACCCTGGTGCATCTCGTAACACCGGATTTCGATGGAGGGAAAATGGTAGAGGCCCGTGTGCTTATATGTAGGTTTTAGAACCCCAGGCGGTCAACAGCATTTCCGAAGCCCTCCATACAGTGTCTTTCATAATCATATCGTGATTTTTCGAGGTAAAACGCAACAATTATTATTCATTCTTAAGGTTGTCGCCTGTTTCGTGTTTCTGTACTTATTCGCTGTGTTTTATACGGAACCACTTTTCTATTTTACTTAGATATATTTGTTTTCGTTGTTTAGGCTTCCCTGAATCCTTTTACTGTTGCTAATCGCCAGGTAATCGGATGTATAAGTGTCAATAATGCGAACAGCGGCGGTGTCCTACAGCGCTTTGCGCAACTGTACAATGCGTCTGAAACGTTTCTGGGTTGCACATGTTCTTGGTGACGTACACCTGTCCGGTGATCCGTTATTGCGGAAGCCGTAATATGTTTACCGGCAAGATAGAACTCCACAGCGGTATTTGCACCATCATGCGGAGGCTTCTTATAGAAATTCATATGGTTACTTGGCAACCCGTTTGCTGGTCAGCAAGCAGAGCAGTGACTAGCTCCCATCAGTTAAAAAAGCTACAAGCAAGAACCGCTATCAGTGAAATGTATAAAGAGCTGTCATGTTAAGCAGCTAAAACAACGCCAATAAGTTGTTTCGAAATGAAACTGATATACCTTGAGCAAGAATTACAAAGCTTTTGATATACTAAGAGACTTTTCTTTCAAATCAAGCACAATTGGTCACAGTCAATAAATTTTCAAGCGAACAATTATGTGTATAGGCGTTTAATGCTGCATGTATCGAAGTATCTTAAGATACAATTGTAATGTATCGTATCGGTACAATCATTTTTGCAGTATCTTGCATCTGTATCCCAAATACTTCTTGCCTGAGTATCTTGTATCGTATCGCGATACAATTTCAAAGTATCTTTGCCCAGCCCTGGATGATCGCATTCCAGTGCCATCAATAGGTAGAATGCAGCCGATTTCGTCCAGCACACGTGTGATTCCAGCGCGCTTTTGTAAAGGAGCCGTCACCTTCCCCACATTCTCTGGCATTGCGCTTCGCGCCATTCCTTTTTCAAGAGAGCCTAGGCATCGCAACTTATCACTAATAACAACCTCATGTGCATTGTAGCGTCTACAATGCAGGCGAGGCGACCAAGTGTAAACGTAGTAGCGTTCGCTGAATACGTAGCGACATAAATGGAGAAATAAAAACACGGTAATCGTTCTAACACTGCCGTAAACAAAGCGCGATTGCTTACTTTCTACGTCGTACAGCCGCAATTCACCGCCGCCGTCGCTCTCGCTCATGAAATAGCGCCGGAAAACTGTAGAAGTGCGTTCCTGCGATTTTTTGTGTGTGTTTGAGCAGCCGACAACGCAGCAGTTATTTTTCGACATCGCTGAGGCCCGACAGAGTCGTTAAATCACGACGAAAACACATCCATCCGTGCACTCACGTAGACGCTCGCGGGAACACTGTTCGCGGGGCCCGTCAGCGCTTTCGAGCCGTGGCGGCAGATGGCGTCGTCGGCGCTTTGCGCACCGCCTATAGTATTCCTCTATATTGTGAGCTATATTTTTATGAAGGAGGAACCCTACTCCTAGTTCTCTTCTGTCAGGCCACGATAGCATAGGACGTGTCCGTTCTTCAGCACTGTATAAGCCTACTATGACCTCCTAACCTCACTGAGCCCTATTACATCCAATTTAACGATATATATATATATATATATATATATATATATATATATATATATATATAGAGAGAGAGAGAGAGAGAGAGAGAGCTATGCGCAGCAAAAATCGGCATCGTTTCATTGTACGCAAAGCCTCTCGCCGCGTAGAGCCGCAACCTTACTAGTTTCGTGCAGTGCATCACCAACAAAGCTGACGCCGTCACTACCGGGTCGGTCGCGTGCTCTACCGTACGACAGCTTTTTCCGAAAAGTATTTCTACCCGCTCCACGCGTGACCGCATGTAGGGATGCGGCAAAGACCTCGTTGGGTAAACGCAGCAATGGTGAGCTGCTTTCGTTTCTGCAAGCGACACGCAATCTGTCTCCGCACGGGAGGCAGCAGCCAACGACATGTTTGGGTTCGTCGCCTATAAAATGCGTGTAATGCGTTTTAAACACGCTAGCTTAAGTATGCCGTCGACCTTGCGGGCAGCTGTCCATTGCGCATTGAAAACTCATCGATTACTTATTATGAAAAAAAAAGAAAGATAAGCGGAAGACCAGGAAGACCGGGTCAGCAGTCGAGCGCCACAACCTCTAGACTACCGCGGCGGGATCTCTTTTTCTCAAGTGCACAAATGAACACGCGCTGTGGACCAACATTAGAGACTAGTCTGCTGCCTCAGTACAAATGACAGGCTGCGTCAACAGCACGCTAGCCATGCGTTTACTATGCATGCGCGCAACTTCTTCGTCCTTTCCTTTAAGTCGCGTCGCGCGTAGGGTTGCCTCGATACGCACCAGCTCGATGGTGGTGGGAGGACGCGCGCACATCGACCAACACAACAGAAAAAAATGTGGCCGATGCTTACACTGAATACTACGCCTTGAAACAGCGAAACTGGACGATTCTGAAGAACAATCGGGTTGTTTCTAGGTTGTTTCTATGCTTTAGGTAGGGCACGAGCGTTGTTTCTAGGTTGCGTCTAGGTCGTTGCTAGGCTTTAGCTAGGTGATGCTATGTTGTTTATACGTTGATTAACAACGCAGACAGATTCGATGGATGTCTAAACTCCAGAGACAGAAACTCGCGCTGAAACCGAGCCTTCGGGCCTCTCTTATATCTAAGGGCAGGACGTCGTTGGCGTAGGGCTTTCATTGCTTCGGGGTCTTCTCGCAGCCGCCGTTGCCTTTCCTGTTCCCAAGTGTTGGGCTAACTGTTGCCTCCTTCCTTTTTAGTGGACAGGTGGTGGCTAGTGGGATTTACCCAATTTCTGTGGCCAGAAAGTAGCCATGTATTCAACCAGAAGTTTTTATCGCCAGACTGAGGCGTAAAGTAGTATGGCGTAAAGTAGCCACCAAATGCGACCCTGACTGCTTCGATGGATGGAAGGAGGAAAAAAACTCTATTCAGGTCCTTTACAGGGTGTTGCCAGCTGCCTTCGAGGTTTGATGTTGACAAAGTTACCCCAGAAATAACCTTCTGTTTGAGATTATCTATGGGCAAACGCACTGAACGGTCGGTTGGTTCACGGAGTTTAACTTCCCGAAGTGACTCGGGCTATAGATACGCCGTATGTGGAGGGCTCCGAATGATATCGACCACCTGGCGTTCTTTAAAGTGCACTGACGTCGCACAGTACATGGGCCTATAGTATTGCGCCTGCATCAAAATTCGACCGCAGCGGCCGCAATCGCACGCATGGCTTCAAATCAAATGAAATCAAAGTTTTATTTACAACCTGAAGATGTGCGCAAGCTTGGGCGAAAAGCGATACAATTCGCTTAAAGAAAGCCCAAGCCCCCGTATACAAGGCACACAGTAGAGGCACACAAATATGTGAAAATTCTATCACAAAACAAATTAGAGCGTTACATACATGGTAAAAATACTTTCGCAAATGCTATCACAAAATGAAACCATCGTGTTACATGCATGAATAATAAAAAATAATAGAGGAAAAATGGTTAATGTGAAAATTTAAAGCTTGTTTCTACAATATTTATGATCACAAAAATGCAGAGCATGTGTAAATGTAAATATGTGCCGACAGTCAATCGCCAAAGATAATGATTTGACCCAATAATTAATCCAAAGCGACAGCCAAACGTCAAACAAGTAAAAATAACAATGAAAATAGATCTCTCTTCACACAGTACAGCAATTTTTTTTACTAAGATTAGTTGCAGGAAGTGTTTTTAATATCCCTTATACTGCGTTTCTCTAATTCTATTTCGCTACTGAGGAGTGCGCTTAGCAAGTGAGGCAAAAAATACTGTAACATTTGTCGTTCGTATTCAGTTCGGCAAAAGGGGATGTTCCAGAAGTCTTGTTTGCGAAGAGAATAGAAAGAAGCATTTCCTCTTTGAACAGCGAGATTTAGAAGGTCATGTTGATTTTTGTAAACACACTTTTTATATTTGATAGCTAGTTTCCAATCATAAAATTTCCGGGTCAGCAGCCGAGCACCTTAACCACTTGAACACCGCGACCACCTGAACGTACGTCAATTTAGTTATATGTTTACAACTTACCTGTCGTTATTTAACTGTCCCACCACGCTTTATAACACACTTTAACCAGAGAAACGTAGAGCGAGCGAGAGAGAGAATTGACTTTATTGAGACCCTGAGGAAATGAATCATGGGAGCCTTATGGGCTTCCTTGGCAACCAATACAAGTGCACTTGCGAGTAACCCACTACGCTATAAAACGTAATTTTTGAGAAGTAGGGCAGTTGGCACTGTGCCATTTTTCGTCATTCTACAGACAGCCGTGGTACCTGCTAAACGCATGTAAGGCATTATGCGCACTTTGTTGATGTTGTGCGTGATGACGATGAAGAATTATGGAAGAGCTCTTTGTAATGGGTTGGAAGCATTCAACAACCTACTCGTTGCGCAATTCGCATTGTGTGACGCCTGGTTACAGAATTCGCGTTGTGCGACGCTTGGTGCTTATTCTACTCTTTTACCACGCTATATTGCATATGCTAATGTGGTTCCTTCCCGACATGAAGCCTGTATAGGACCTTTTTGCAAAGCAGTTTCAAGCACTGGCATGGCTCAGAGGTTGAATACTGGGCTCCCACGCAGAGGGCCCAGGTTCGAACCTCGTTCCATCCTGGAATTTTTTTCTTATTTAGTTTTTTTTCTTATTTCGAGCGATACTGGTTACGGACACCGGCAGCGGCGGCGGCGGCGGCGGACAACTACGGCACCAAAAACGGCCGGTGAAATGATCTCATAACAGCTTTCGCTGTAAAACAAGCGCTCTATGACGAACTCACGTGTGATCGTGAACGGCGTAGGCGACGGCCGGCGTCCGCCATGCAAGGCCTATCAGCCCTAGCTATTGAAGTCGTGAGTGACGGCGAGCTGTTGCGATCTGTTTGTCGTTCGCGAAAGCGTATTTTTAGTGATTGGTTTTTTATAGATCGAAGCGTGGTTGTGCAAAGTTGTTTATTTCGTGCTTCATTACGAAGATATGAAGTCCTCCGATTGTGCATGCCGAGGCGCCGTATATGGGCGGAGCCCACGGCTGATTGCTCGTTCACCCCGTCTGTGCTGAACTGTCGTACGCCGTACGCCGGATCGGAGGCAAAATGCTAGCGTCTCTGTCGCCTTCCAAGCGGAGCAAATAGTAGCGCGCATGTCGCATAGCGAGAATGCGAATCTACCTAACAAGATTGTATTCTTGCCGGAGAAACTCTACATGCTTACCTGAAAAATTGACGTTAGCGATGGTATGATAAGCAGAGCAGTAGGAACTCTACGAACGGTAATCGATGGGTGTCCGTGCTACACGGATCCTCGGGTTTCTGAGTAGTGGAAGTGCACTTAGCGCAGGATTTAAAACTAGACTAGTCGCTTTTGTTCAGTAGTACTACAGAAAGAAAAACCTGCACATGAGCCGGACACCCCGCTGTCGACAAACATTGCGACTGCTGTTGTGTGGATACGTGCTTACTAGAGACCGGATTATAGGCAAATGCCTATTTTGTTCCTTGCGTTCCTATCGCGCCACTTTTATATATGAGCATGAATTAGAGGTTAAGAAGGGCTTTTATAGTGTTTTCATAGTGCCTATAAATGCCCATTTTTGGCGTTTGTGCCTAAATGCTTCCAAATGCCTATAAATGCCTATTTTCAAAATTGGCGTTTACATGAACGCTATTTAGCTTCAACTTTCGCTCCCGGGTGCAGTTTGAGACCGTTACCCATGTTACCGCGTAACATTGACTGTTCGGAACTATGGGGTTCAACCTGGTCCTCTAGATCAACCAACTCCCGGAAACAACCGCTAGCAGCAGTGAAGTGGGACACGCCGGCGAGCTTTCGCCGCCGCACTGACATGGCGCGAGCGGTTGGCGAATGCGAGACCGCGGTCAGTGGAAAGGAGAGTTAAGAGCAAAAAAATAAAGAAAAATGTGATGTGCACACGGCTTTTGTTTCGTTTTTAATTTACTTTGTAAGGTGATCGCTGCACTAGCGCAGCGACAAATTTTTTCGGTGGGGGTGGGGGGAGCTTCAGCCATACTATATGTGTGATCGTGGGTTTGTATATGTGCGTGTATATATACACATGTAAAACTGTAAAGTTTGGGAGGGGTGAACAACCCGAAACCCCCCCCCCCCCCCCTTCTGGCTACGCCAGTGGTGCACTACCAAGGGCGATATTGGCTCTACGCGATTCGGCCAGGCCAATAGGAGGAATCCCTCCTTCTTGTCTTTTAGCGATCTGGCTACCTGCTCCTGCTCTGCCCTTCTCACTCATGCCGAAAAGACACCCAGGAGTGTGTTGATTCGACAGTGGACACTTGACTCGCCGTGCAGAACACGGGAAAGACAATGTTCTGCCAACCGTACGAGACAAAGCACAATTGCAGGGTTATGTTGTCGCCTTTGTGTCATCTTAAGCAATAACATTTTTGTTTTCCTGTCGCAGATAGAGGTTGCGCACGTCTTCGTTTTAAGTTATTTGCATTTATAGGAAAATTTATTGTGCCTATATTTACGATTTTGTAAGTCTAAAACGTTGTTTTGTTTGCCTTTTTTTGGCGCCTCAAACGAGCTTTTCTGATGCCTAAAAATCCGGCCTCTAGTGATTACATACGGGCAGGATATCGACACAGGGACACTAAACGCAAATTTGCCACACCTATCGTCACAAACGTGAGTGGGCGTAGTGGAAAAGTAATATGGGTTTGCCGGTTGTCGCTCATACCGCAACTAAGGGCTTCCTTGTAATCTAAGTTACTGCAAGGAAACGCGATTGCCCTGCAACTAGAAACACATCAGCACGTAACATTCTCATAATTGCGTGTGATTTTAGAACGTCACGTGCTTTTGACTATAGTGACTTTATTCACTATAGTGAAATATAAACTTATTTTATAGTGGTATATAAACTTTAAAAAATTGGGAGATCCCACGCCATGCGGGCATCGGTTTCATGAAATGCAGGCAGCCAGTATTTCTATGCTACAATTTTTGGATTTAAGCCAAGTGTTGCCATCTGGATGAACTTGTTTTTGGAAGTGTAGTAGCTGAGTACACATCGTCGGCTTACCGGGCAAGTCGAGAACACTGCCTATTAAAGGGTAGCTTATCGTGTGACATAGCGTCAGCACTCATGTTAGATCAGATACGTCAGTATTATCGAAACGAAGTGTACTTTACGGTGCGATGATCTTAATATCTTACTTAACTTTGGTTATTGTATTTCATCGGGGTCGAGCAACGCTTGACTATAGCTTGCTGAATCATAGGAATACAAATATAATGTTCATTACACTGCTATAAAAGCTGAGCCAACACTGGGACCACATTTGTTGTTTACAAGACATGACAGCTGTATTGTAGGAGTACATATATAGTGTTGATTTATTCGTTGTAAGATTAAATAGCGAGCACTTCAAACGCAATTAACAATGCCTGGACATTACGCCTAATAATGATATCCGGGGCTTAACGTCCCAAAACCACGATGTGATTATGAGAGACCCCGTAGTGGACGGCTCCGGAAATTTTGACCACCTGGGGTTCTTTAAAGAGACACTAAAGAGAAACAATGAATTGGTTTAGATTGATAAAGTGTGCTCGGAGAACTCTTGTGTAGTTTATTTCACCACCATAGGTTTATTATTAGAGGAGAAAAGCAGTTCAAAGTTTCACTTTTAAATTTCGCGCCGAAAATTGTAATTCGTGACATAAAAGACTTCAAAGAGCATTTAACGTATTTTGGCGCCACTGGCTGAACGAAATTTCCACAAACTCGTTATGTCAAGTCTCTGGCCCTGTCAGAGGACAATGTACTTCGATTTAACCGATTAGGAACTATGTAGGCCCAAGCAGGCGCCGTCAAAAATATGTGACGTCACGGCAAATGGTGCGGGAATTCCAAGGTGGCGTCGCCACCTGTATTTTCCTTTTGTGCGTGTTCTTCTCCCTTATTAAGCGTCTTCACGCAGAAAGCGTGGCGTTTTTGGTATCGTGAAAGACTACTTTACTAATGCGAAAAAAATCGTTTTGCTCTTTAGTGTCCCTCTAACGCGCAGTTAAATCTAAGTACAAGCGCCTCAAACATTTTCGCCTCCTTCTAAAATGCAGCCGCCACGGCCGGGATTCGATCCCGCAATCTTCGGGTCAGCAGTCGAGCGCCATAACCACTAGACCACCGTGGCGGGGTTATTACGCCCGCATAGAGCGTTTTCCAAAGCAGTTTGTAGGCCTGAGGTGGCTCTGTAGCAGAATACCTGACTGCCACGCAGAATGTTTGTTTGAGATTGCTGGTGGGACCCTCATTTCTATTCTTTGCATTCGTCGGGTCAACGCCGCCGATGTCGATTTTTATTAATGTTCTCGCATTTAAATGACCAATATCCGTTCTTGCCGTTCCTGGGCTGTTGTAAACTGTCAAACACCAGTGGCGCAAACCCATTATACCACGGCCGGCGGTAAATGGGTGCGTGCCACACGTCTCTGGAGGAAAGGGTTTGAAGACGTACGCGACAGGAGTTTTCCGTCATTCATGTCATGACCTTAAATTCATATTCGCGAAGCCCTCTTACCCTCCCATGCCAATTTCTATCTACACCAAGTTAAGGAGGCGATCACAGAGCACCGAGACGTCGGCGGCTAGAACAAGGATAGATAGATAGATAGATAGATAGATAGATAGATAGATAGATAGATAGATAGATAGATAGATAGATAGATAGATAGATAGATAGATAGATAGATAGATAGATAGATAGATAGATAGATAGATAGATAGAAACGCGTAAAGTGCCTTTGGTTCTCTGTGAAATGCTTCACCCTTAAAACATTTACGAAACTGTCTTCAATGCTGCTGGAGATTGTTTATGTATGCGGCCATAGTGGAACCCATGCAGGTTCCCTGCTTTTATGAGTGGATTTCCCATTGAATTTTATGAACGTAAATCTTAGAAAAGGCCAAAATATCAAGCAACTTTCTGACGTCAACCCCTGATGCACTTTAAAAGTCATTGTTCCTAGCTCATGAATGGCGGCTTCCGCGGACTTCATAACGTCAATCGCAAGTGCACTGAGCCTATCGCATGTAGGTCAATCGCAAGTGCACAGAGCCTATTCGAAGACTGAGCTTTTACGAACTCTGCGAGGTCATCGCTTTCTCTTGTGGCAAAAGGGCCAATGTATGAAAGCTTCTTTACACCCAATTTAAGACTGATGAGATTGTATACTCGAAGAGAGAGCTTTGACGAACTATGCGAGGTCATCGCTTTCTCTTGTGGCAAAATGGCCAATGTACGAAAGCTTCTTTACACCCCATTTAGGAGTAATGAGATTGTGTATTGAGATTGTATATTTCCTGGTGTCGATCTCTCACACTATTTGTTTTGTATGACGTTCACATTTACGCACCTATGCACGACAGAAAAAGCGACGGTTGTCAGTTTTGTCTGTAGTTACCTGTGCTACAATTGCCAAATAATGTAACCAGAAAATATATTAGAAAATTATCGAAGGCTTACTCATTCATCGCGTCGACATTCGCTTCTCCGCCGAGGGTGACAATTTGGACTTGCTGGGATAGCATGATACATGCAATTGATGGTAGCGTAGACTAAAGACAAGGACAACAGTGTCGAATGTCTTTCTTTTGTCCTTGTTCTTAGCCAGCGCTACCATCAATTGTCGTTGGAGGAGTTATCTAAACACCAGAAATGATTATTATTTGACATCCAGAATGCGCGCTCCAAATTAGGCAGGAAATTTAAGTTGGCACAGTTTTAAACATGGAACTTGACTTTCTGCCTTCTTTTTCTCTGTCGACTTTGCAATCTGTAAAAGCTTTCATGTGCACAAAGCTACATTGTGCTTAGCACTAATGAGTTTGACTGCTTGTGTGCTTTTTATAGAGGGGCCAACTATATGCGTGCGCAGCGTTCCCCTTCAGGGGGCGAATGATCATCGCGGTGCCTCCACTCCCCGTTATATCATTGTAAGTGGCAGACTTTGCGCCTTCATCTTGTGAGGTAACTAGGGGGCGCGGCCACCACCCTGCCCCTCTCTGCGCACGCCTATGGGGCCAACATATTTCGAGGCAACATTCGCTTACGTTTCTTGGTTTGCTTATATTAAATGAGAAGCATTTCTTAGCGAACTAAAAGGCACTTTGGGCGTTTCTATCTATCTATCTATCTATCTATCTATCTATCTATCTATCTATCTATCTATCTATCTATCTATCTATCTATCTATCTATCTATCTATCTATCTGTCTGTCTGTCTGTCTGTCTGTCTGTCTGTCTGTCTGTCTAGCCGCCTACATCTGGCTGCTCTCGTCATCGCCTGCTTAACTTGGTGTACACCAAGATTGGTATAAGAAGGAGGGTAAGAGGGTTAGACGACCATGAATGCCTGGTCATGACATGAATATTGTGAAACTTCTGTCACATACGTCATGGAACCTTTTCCTGCAGACACGTGGGGCATATACCCGTATACCAAAGGCCGCGGCATGCGGGTGTGCGCCTCAGGTTATTGACACTTTATATCAACTGAGGATCGACTAGAACAGACAATGTTTATTAAAATACGAGAGCGTTAACAAGAACCGGCTGCGGCAGCGTTGACCCGACGAATGCAATGAATAAAAATCAGGATCTCAGCAGGAATCAAACACAAGCATTCTACGTGGCATTCAAGTACTCTACCAAAGGGCCACGCCAGGTCTTGAAACTTCATTGGAAAAAGACCCTATGCAAGCGTAATGCCGGTGCAACGTTGATTGTTGTTGAAGTATTCTCTGCTGATCATTTTTTCATCTGTATGCAATCGAAAAAAAACATTCGAAGGTGGCGGCACGGGCCCGGTATGTTGCGTATCATATTCACATGATCGCATCGTAAGGTGCACTTCGCTTCGATCATACGGTCGTATGTGCTCTAACGTGAGTGCTGACATTACGTCAGACCATAAGTTACCTTTTAAACGCCAGTGTAGTCGACGTGCCTGGGAAGCCGGCGATGTGTACGCAATTGCTGCACTTACAAAAACACGTCGGTCCGCATCATAGCGCTTGCCTGAAAGCAAACAAATGCAGTACAAATTACTCGCCGACTGCTTCTCATAAAATCGATAATAATAATAATAATAATAATAATAATAATAATAATAATAATAATAATAATAATAATAATAATAATAATATCTGGATTTTAAAGTCACAAAACCACGATATGATTATGAGAGGCGTCGTAAAAAAATTCGATTCCCACGAGACGTGGGATCTGCCGAGTTTTTTTTACGTTTCTAGAACGCCTGGTCGGATGCATTTTAGCACGCGTTTCTGTGTATTGCCTAGTGTCAGCGCATGCCTATTTTCGCTATTTGTCCTGCGCGTCTACGACGTATTCTCCTGAATAGAGGGTCCACTAGAAGTAAAGAGAATAATAAAAACAAAAACTCGGGAAGTTTTGTGGTATAATGAAGATGGTTTCAAATGAAATTTCTTGTATGCATGCTTAATTATGAAATTTTCGTGCCAACTTAAAATGAAATTTCGTGTATGCGTACTTTTGTTGCTTTTTTTCTTTGGTTCTATCGCATTTCGCAATGCTCCCTACTAACTGTTTCTTCCTGCATTCCTGCAGTGGGACCGCCACACATGTGCTTAACAGCGCAATACTTCACTTTCGACACGCAAGAAAGACGGTCATATGTTCATATCCAGGCAGCAATGAAATGTGGCAACCTGAAACGACTTGTCACCTCGACAACTTCGATAAAGGTAATATTGACGTGACGGCTGAACACCGGCCGGCCCCGGATCAAGGGAGCCTTACTTGTCGAATAACGGCGAATACAAATACGCATTTGACCGGCGCATCTTCGAGGACTTTATTTGTGTACACTCTTATTTCTCTACACACGCGGGCGCCGGATTTTTCCGTGGTCACACCTACAACGCAATTTATGAGGCAAAGAAAATTCGTTTACAAACATGATTGAACGCTTCAGCGTATAGTCAACATACACTCACGGTCAGAAAATCTAGTATCCACCTCTGCGGGCACGGAATATTGTCATGTAGTTGTGAAGGTGCATTAGGCAGAACTCAAGCCGAAAGGGATTGGGCAGAACTCAAGCCGTAAGGAACTTGCGCAGAGCAAACGAAGTGCCACTCAAAGTGCGATGACAGCAGCGATCACAATAGGCGGTCGTCGAGAAAACTGATTAGCGTGTAAGGCGCGTCGGTATTTATTCATGAGGCATCGAAGATTCCGGGGTGATGGAAGGTGGCCGCGTTAGTTCCATAATAAATTCGTTGTTCGTGTTGTGCGCGCAATCTCATCAGAACAGCATCAAATATTCTGGAAGGTACCAGACTTTCCGGCCCGGCCTGCGCACAGCAGTGGTTACACGTGCAATACACCAGTTACAAACAAATACAATAAGAAGCGTGCCTGAAAACATTATTCTGTGCCAGAACGTACACATGTCAAACTCGAATATGCGCCTGTAAATTGGCGAAATTGTCCGTGTCGTTCTATGTCGTTCCGTGCATTGCTTGTAACGGAAGTGATCAAAAGGACCGCGCCTGTATTACACTGGAACTCCACTGACGCCCCGTGAAGAATCAGTTCGAATGCATTACCTCAGTCGACAGCGTTAGACACACATTTCTTTTTATGCTCGCACGTGAAGTGAGAGCTGTGCGCTTTGTTTTCTCGGTAAGTTTTATTCTGCCCACTGGGCTCTTCTAAAGACGGTAGTCTTTCTTGGGGAACTTCAACGCAGAAATTTTGGTCTGTCTGTCTGTCTGTCTGTCTGTCTGTCTGTCACCCGATTCAGGGACCCGGTCAAAGTTGAACCACTTGCTTACCACCCACCCATCTTGAACTGGTACGGCTGTTCGCACTTGTGAACGTTGTCGATCAAAAAGTAAATAATACGCATATCTGAGGCGCAATCTCACTAGGTAAGTAATATGTGATGTGTTCCTTTAATAGAAAATACATAGATACGTATATCTAAAGACCCTAGTTTCTTAAGCTGCGCTGAAAATGCCTATGGGCGCCGATGAACGCCCTCTGGCATGGATGAAGGAAACCGTCTGCACAAGCTCATGTTTCCCGACGTATTGCCAGATGGCGTCCATATCTCACGCAGCGCCTCCTCTATCGTCTTTACACGGCATTTGCAGCGGAGCACGCAGATACGCGGCCAATTTTTTAGCATGCTTTTAGAGGCGAATCTGGCGGAATAATTCTAGAAGTTAAAGTGCGATTGAGGCCGAGCACTAGTGATGACACGGCCATAAATACTGACCTATGAAAAGTTCGTGGGAATTCCTTATCAACAGCGCCTCTAATAATACCATTTGCACTTCTCTCAATGAAGTGACATTTAGACCGATGCGCCACAGAAGAACAAAAACAATGGCAGTAATAAGAAGAACGACATATTTATCCATGAAGTTCGGATTATAAGTAGGCCACATATACCTCCTCGCGTGCAAAGCGCGCTGATTTTTTGCTTTGCTGTCGACACTACATCTCACAGAAGCCATGTTCGTCATCATTCTACCGCTTCTTGTGGATCTTGCTTACGGCGGCTCTAGTCAGCCTGAGCCTCCTCAGGGATTTGGTAATGCTACTTTGCAAGATTTATATCAGGTGAGTTCATTTTTCAAACACGTATTGCTGCGCCGTAATTTCATTCGAGAATGTGTTGGTACATGTCACATATTGGAAAGTGATTTGCCCTTCTTCTTTTCATTCTGCCAGCTATATTAATCAATATTTTTTAGTGAAACTTCGTCATTTCGGTCGCTTAGGTGCCCAGACAACATTTATTCGCCATGGCGGGTAAAGAGGTTGCAGGCACTAAAAAGGTCACATGAATGAGCTTAGGTACGTGTCGGCGCAGGCCGTTTTTATGAAGGTATCCATGGTCAAGGAAACTTTGATGTAATCAGTGTTGGAGTATGGTAGTCTCAGCTGTAGCTTTAAGGTTCGCTGTCGTGCTGCTGAACTCCAAGACGCGGCTCCGATTGCTGGGCACGGCGACCGCATTTCTAAGGGGAAAAATGCAAGATAACGCACCCTTGTAATTATATTGAGGTGCAGGTTGAATCCAGGCAGCCAAATTTAAGGCGGAGTCGATTACTACGACGTGCCTCATGAATACGTCGTAGCTATCACGCGGGAAAACACCGGGTATTGTTTGTTAACCCTATGCCCTCATATTTTACACATCGCTGTAGAGCCTGAGGACATAGATACAATCGCCTAGAGTACAAGATTTCGCGCGTTGTACGAATCATTAGAGTTAAATAATGTTAATTAAAAAAGATGCGAGCCTTGCAGTCTCAATTAGTAATATTCTTTACAGTGTCTGATGCTCGAAAGCTGTGACAAGCAAAATGCGCCATTCGTTTCAGCCGTTTTTTTTTATCTTTTGTGTTACGTTACAAGGTATTGATGAACGACTTACTGTAATATACGTAATCTTCGTAGTTAAAAACAGCCCAATATAGAATAGAACAAGAAAGGCGATTCACGATGAGTGCTGTTTATATTGCCAGCAAGAGCATTTATTCCGCGTGCACAACTCTATAAAATGGGGACGCTCAACGCTTGCGATAATGCTGATCAACTAATAGTTCTTCGTAGCCCCTGCCACACAGGCAAAGCTGGATCTCCTACTGTGTATCTCTGAGGGTACTCATGAAACACCCACCCACCACATGCGTGGCTTTGACTACCACCGAGGTTGACCTCCTGACTTAGCTTGCTGGACGCGCGGTTCTTTGCAGCGGTTACCCTGGAAGTTCATCCATGAAATTCAGTTACATCTTTTTATTTAATTTATGCCGTACGGCACACTGTCGCCAATAAACAATGTATGGTTTCCACGCACCGGTTGAGCCAAAAAACTGCGGACACTTTGCAATGAGTTGCGCAAAGCTTGGCAAAGAGAAGCACAGACACGTCGCGGCTCCCACTGTCGTCGGCCGACACGCCAAGCTTCGAGATGCTCAGCTTCCTCCTCGGGAGTACGCAGCCAGGCTATGTACTAGTCGCCTCGATATTAGGGTGCCTCGATGTCTCGAGATCTTTAGTTGGCGCCCTCTCGCGTCTGACAGCAGTGGCAGGACTCAGGCGCCGCCCTGCGCACGCGCACTCGCTACGTAAAGTCTGGGCGGCGCTGCCGGCAAGTCTGTCCTGCTCGAGTTATTGGAACATTAGTTACTGAAACATTATTGAAAGAAGTTAATAAACAATTTGTACTTAATTTTCAAGCAAAATGTCCCACGAAATCAAGCGGAGTTGCCATCAGGAGCACGTTTAGTGTCTATTGCTGCTGGTGTCGTCTGTAGCCCTCAATATGCACATCTGCATGTATGGCGACGATTTCTTTTCCTGACTGTTCTATGGCGGCGGCGTGCTCAAAATGAATTTCCGGTCCGTTTTAAATCGCGGACTTCAGTTTTCGGGCTTCGGCTTCCGTGTCTCCGTTATAGTAGAGTGTACTAGAACAGGGAAGTGCCCCGGAACGAGCTTCGAAAAGTGAAGCCCAAACAGGGTCAATCCGCTTGCAGCGCTGCCATCGGTAGTCTGCAATGTGTCGTCGTTTAAGAATTGCGCGCGGCTCCGACGAAGTGGTGCAGGGGTAGAATGGCCGCTTCCCACTCAAAAGGCCCGGGTTGGAATTGCAGCTGCAGATGGTGGGTTTTTATTCTTAGTGTCACCTTTTGTAGCTGTATTGGTTTTCCTTTGTTTCTTAAAACTAGCTTAAGTTGCTACGTGTTGGTTCAAAAAGTAACGCAAAATGTGAAGTAAAAATGAAGAAATTTGACAGTGAGCGCAGTTATCTGCAGCGCCACCACCCGGGATTGAACAAAAACGTAATGTATGGCCTCCGAGATTTTCACGAATACGAGACTCGAAACTAGATTTCACATTTTACGTTACTTTTTGTAGCAATGCGTAGCAACAGAAGCTAGTTTTAAGAAATAAAGTAAAAAGCCAACACAGCTATATCAGGTGACACTAAGAATAAAAACCCACCATCTACAGCTGCGACTCGAACCCGGGCCTTTTGGGTGGGAAGCGGGCATTCTACCCCTGCGCCACTTTGCCGGAGCCGCGCGCAATTCTTAAACGACGACACATTGCAGACTACGGATTTCAGCGCTGCAGGGAGATTGACCCTGTTTGGGCTTCACTTTCTGTACATTAGTGCTGCGGCCGTTCCCAGCACTCCCCTGTTCTAGTACACTCTAGTTATAGCGAAATGTATGTATACCACATGCTGCTCATGTTCGGTCGCCAAGCCTACTCGTTCGGTTCAGTTCTGTTGTTCGGAGTTTCAAGCGCATGGTAAACGACGTGTGATGTCATTGAAATAAATGAAGTAGTCGTTACAGGCAACAACTTTTGATTAGATCCAAATTTTCAGCAGCTGCTGTGTAAGCGCATGTAAACAAGAATCAATGTAAACAAGAAATCAAAAGGTAGAGAGCACGAGAAAAAAAGAGGATGCACGACGTTGATATGAAATATTGGCAGCCAGTGCGGATTTTTTTTTTGTTGCGATATGTTTTAGTCCCTACGTTAATAAATGGGCGTTTGCTGACTCTTTCACGCTCGTCTGAAAGGACGCTGAGCAGAATTAGTGTAATCATACTAACGTAGACAAATACAACGCTTTTGCATCGAAAAGCCGTAATACGACGTATTTTCAATCAAACAGTGTAAATCACTCTCAATCTCGACAACTGAAAGGGCGTGGCGTGATCACTGTGCTAAAAAGACTCACAGGAACCCTTATGCATTTGTTTAAGACGACTAAGACGACTCGAAGGCCAAATCCATCATGTCTTATTGCGATAGCAGTTATACACCATACTTCACCACCATATACACCATTTACTTCAGCGTGCTTTCTTACTCCCCAGCGAGATGGCGCGAAGTGCGCGCGAGGCGCGCTTTAGAAGTCGTCGCCCCGCTCCTGCGAACGCCGATGCTCTTCGCCCTACAGGGCGTGGTCACCTTCGTGCGCTTATCTCGAGGAAGGAAGGGTTGGGGGCGGGCTGGGGGGTGGAGCGTAGGGTTGTATGTCTTGTGCTTTCCCCGTGATGTCCGCGCTGAAGTCTCAGAGCGTACGGAGCTCACTTCGCCCGCTGCAGCGGCCGCGTTTGTGAAAGGAGTGCGCTGTTCAAACAGAAATAAGTACCAACTGCGACATCTAGTTCGCGCTCATCCTGTGTGTACCTGTTCGTTCGTTTCGTGCGTCCTGCTTTATGTTTGAGCAGTGCGCTTCAAGTGTCGAGCTGTGACGCATGATAGTTCGCGCTCGTCGTGTGTGCGTTCTTTTCGTGCGTCCTTTGGGCTTGAGCAACGCGCTGGCAATTTCGAGCTGCTTTCCGTTCATCGCATTACATTCCAATTTGTTGCTATCCCATTCATTCCTTCGTCGTTGCGGCGAAACTGTGACTTTTTTATTCAGCTGATAAATTGTTCCTTCCCCACTTCCCACCGTATACTTTCTACTCATAACGTGGTTTTTCACTGCCTCCAGAAGCGGAGGCATTCCAAGCTTTCTACACATCACTTGGTTTTGCACTGCCTCCGTGATCTGCGGGCCGATCACGGAGGCAATGCAAAGCGACGATTTCATTGATGACGTCATCATGAGGCGTCATGTTATTTGTCGTCATGAGGACGTCACAAATGTTGGCTGTCTGATGCCATGATGACGTCATATGGTAAAGTCGTCATGCGATTATTTTTTGTATCACTCGTGTTGACGCCGCCGACGCGGGGCGCCGACAGCCAATTTTCACGTTTGATGTGGAATCTAAGGCTTTCAACAACAGATTTCGCCATAACAAATGTTTCTATGCTAGATCATTATTACAAATTGTATAAGCGTATACTTCTTATTTCTTAGAAATTGTGTTATTTTTTTCATTTACATGTAACAAATTTATTATTGTTACTCTTTTGTAGAAATTGTCTGCCCTTGTGTTCTATGCTGCCTTACTGATTGAGCAATGTATGGGTGCCAAGGCCTCAGTCAGGCAGACAGTGTTCTGCCTTTAGCCTTGCCATCCAATACTCATTCTGTGTCTGAAATAAAATCAATCACTCAATCAATCAATCAATCAATCAATCGATCAATCAATCAATCTCGCATCCGCTTACCACGAGGTCTTGCTTCAACCTGAGAGCCGCCATGTAACGGCATCTGTAACCCACGACGGCCTTTTTAGGAGCGGAGCTCCTTATAGCATCACCTTGTCAGTCGTCGCTCCATCCGGCGTTACCCCGCCGTCGCGTCTCCCGTATTCAATAGATGGTGCTGTCCCATAGAGATGCATGCAAACTGCAGTTGGGTGACAATATACTAGATGGCGCTGTCCCATAGAGATGAAAAAATAAAATAAAAAATGAAAAATGAAAAAATAAGAAAAAAAATTAAAAATTAAGAAAGAAAAGATGAAAAAATATAAATAATAAAAAAAAAGAAATGAAAAAGAACTAGAAAAATATAACAATAAAACAATAAAAAAGGAAAACAAAGGAAAAAGGAAAAATAATCAAAGCGGTGTATCGCTTTCATTACTGCTGGGCGAAACCACTGAACATTTCACGGTGTAACCATGATTGCTTCCGGAGCTTCGCCCAAGATCTTCATCACTCACCCGTGGATATGCTGTAATTTTTGTTTTAAAGGAGTGTGCATTGGGTTAGCTTCCACGCCCTCTGTATTTCAATGTATGATGTCCAAACTTCTACAGGGATTCAGTGGCGTGGTTTTCTATATTGATAATATTATTGTCTTTGGGAAGAGCACAAAAGAGCACATAGTAAACCATGCCGCAGTACTTAGGCGCCTTAAAGAGGCAGGACTCAAATTTAACAGGAAATCTGTCTTCGATACGCAGGCCACAGGTTTACGGCAAACGGCATTGTCCCACTGAAAGAAAAGGTAGCTTCCATACAGGACACGCCGACGCCTACTGATGCAGCCGGCCTCCGATCATTTCTGAGACTGGTGGAATACTACGCTTGGTTCATTCCAAACTTTGCTGACATTGTTGAACCAATGCGTGTTTTTCTGAGGAAGGGCCAGTTATTCGTATGGTCTGGCGAGGTTGAGGCCAGTTTTAGAATGGTCAATGATGCACTAGCGTCCAGCACCATACTTCGAATGTTCGATACCTCGCTTCCAGTAGTCGTTTCCACTGACGCTTCTTGTGTTGATAATGGTGATAATGTGTGCGATAATGGGCCTCAGTTTTCATCTCGTGAGTTCGAAGCTTTCCTGGAAAATCGTGGGATCCACTTGAGGCATTCGTCCGTATAATATCCGCAAGCAAACGGTCAAGTAACGGTTTAACAGGGTCTTTACAACCTTCGTTCAAGTGGCTACAGTGGAGCGGCGTACCTTACGGCAGGCGGTAACCGAATACTTGGGCGTTTACCATTGCACGCCGCACGCCACCACTGGAAGTTCCCCAGCCCTTCTCCTGGACAGACGGTTACCAATAACTAGGCTGGATGTGGTCGGCGACCCGTCTGTCGCATTTTCTGCTGACCCTGGCAAGAGGGTGGGAAGGGGAAGCGGACTTGAGGAGGAGAGATGTGATGCTGAGGAGGAATGAAAGGGGGAGGAAAGAGAAAGCAAATCGTAGCACAGAAGAAATGACAGAGAGGGGAATTGAAAGAAATACAGAATGACAAAAGATAGACAGAGAGAACGTCAACGAAACAGAGAGAAAAAGGTAGAGAGAAAAAAAAGAAAGAACAGGATGCAAGTATCGCGTCGTCTAGCGACCACACACCGCACCCGCTGGCCAAGCCGCGCATGCGCAGTAGCTAAGCCAAGCCTACTGTCGGAGACATCACGCGCAGCCTCCTGTCTATAGTGTAGCCTAGCTGCGCCCGATCGTGTCCAGAGAGTCATGGGGCGTCCGAAGAAAGTGCATCCTCTCGAGGAGGAAGCCGCACATCTCGAAGATAGACGTGTCGGTCGACGGGAAGTACGAGCAGCGACAGGCCCGTGCTTCGCTGTGACAACCTTTGTGCGGCTTATTAGCGCACACTGCCCGAATTTTGTAGCGTTGGCTACACTAGCCTAGCCGGAGCCAATTTAGCGTGGATCCTCATGAGCCGTGCAGCGCATGCGCGAGGATCAGTGATGTCACACAGGTGGCTCACCGGAGCCGGCATCTCACGCGCTCTTCACCACCGCCGCGCACGACTCGCCGCTGCTGGTCTGCGCGTTCGGGAGGAGTGGCGTCGTAGCCGCGGCAGACACACTGGCGCCGCCGCGTGCCCAGACTCCGCCACCGCCGCGCGCGACTCGCCGCTGCTGGTCTGCGCCTTCGAGAGGAGTGACGTCGTAGCCATGGCAAACAAACTGGCGCCGGCGCGCGCACAGCTATTCGCCTTCGCTGTGCAGTCGCCGTCCGACACTGCACTGGAGCCGCTTGATAGCGCCTCTGACTGGCGTTTGCAGGTGAGTAACGCCATGGAGAAGGAGAGCGCAAATGCTGCTCAACGGCGCAGAAGAGCCGAGAAGCTGATCTCATCGGATCCCGAAGTAGTTGCCTGGTAATTAGTGGTTCAGCGTACGAAGAATGAACAGAAGAAGGCTAATAATCCTAGACAATCTGGAAAGCTAAGAACAATCAGCTGAACCTTTGCAAACGCTACGTTATCCTGGCATAGCCGAGCTAAGCCACTGCAAATTTTTTTTTTGTATTTTGAGAAGCCATACTGGGGCCTTTGAAACAGACAGGGCGTGCAAACACGGACACAAGGGAGTAGTCGAGACACCACAGCCGCCGCTAACAACTGAGGGGTCATACAGTCGGGGAAAAGAAGGCAGATACAAATACTTATATGTGTATTCCCAGGCAAGCGGCGATACCTATCGATCAGGTGCGCGTGATGGTCTATGTGAGAAATAACTGTTCACTCTCTTGACTTCTCTCTTGTGTCCGTGTTTGCACGTGCTTTGTTTTTAACAAATAGCTCAGCTACCGGTTGTTTTTCTCCTTGATTGAAGCGCATTCCGTCCACCTCATTTGCCTCGAGAGTTGTGAAAGCTTCGTTACGTCAAATTGACGTTGCAGAAGAAAAACGGAAACAGAGGGCGCCCTGCACGTCGAGCTCGGGTAATCGGCGTCGGCTGAAATGGATAGTCCATTAGATAGTGACATTGTGAAAAATTCCCTCGTTAGAGTGATGTATTTTATGTCCCAATTGCCCGTTCGGTTTAAAAGAAAATACTAACGGTGGCGCGCCGCAATTATTGCCCGGCGGCGGCGGCGGCGTGGTGGTCACTCCCGGGACTTCAGCGGCTACGCGAGTGGCGTGAGAGAAAACAGGTGACGACGCGGCGCGGCGGCACCCAGGTCTACATTGCGGAGCGAGCACCGCGCGTGATTGTGCGGATACCGCGGAACTGAATACCTCGAAATATGTTTAAAATAAAAAGAGTCTTCTTCACGCCAATGATTTTTACGCCAGCCATTATGTTTAAGCCGTTAGGGAGGAAACTGCCTGCAAAGGGCTCATTAACGGGAGCGTTTGGGCGAGTTGGTTATTCATGGTTAGGAAAAGTTGTTAACAGCGCGGAAACAAAACTGAGAGGTCAGTTCCGAGAGGTTATGAAAATTTTGTCAGGGTCTTCTATTATTTTCTTTCTTTATTACTTACTTTTGCACATCATACAATAATATTACAGTGCATATACAGTACATACAGAGGTTATGTACCTTAAATTAAAAGCATCTTTAAGAAGAAGGTGCCCTTCCATTCAGCAGCATTGCCAACGCTCCGCTCGCTCGGCGCGCGCTTTATTTTTCGTCATCTACGCGAAGAGCTGCCTTTGACTTTTGCATCCGTTCTCGATATCCAGCAGGGGTATGTCGGTAGTTGGTGTTCAGGCTAAACAAAAGTTATTTCGTTCCGTTCCTTTCGCGTTTTACGGTCGCTCGTTGCTTCGGGCTGTACGATGATTTCTAAACATTTTCGCAGTTGTCTATAGGACAAATTGAACATTGTGGGAGCAAGGTTCACATGCACGGTTGGACGCCGAGGACCTTTTGAGCACGCCGCCATCTTGTTCGTCAACAAGAGCGAGCACACGTCCTGCACAGAGCTATCATGCGCCTGGCTCTAGCCATTGCCGCATCCTCTTCTAGACACGAATGAGTTTAACGCTTCATTGCAGGATAACGCTGTCGCCTTTCCAATAACACACACGATAAAGTATCGGGATAAAGAGGCACAGCGCAGAGCTATCGAGCTTCTGTCATCATTGCCCAGAAGTGGGCACTGCATATGCGCTGTTGGTGCTTCACAAGCTGCCGAAGACCTATGCTAAAGCAAGGTAGAGTTTATGACCGCGACGAGGAAATATGCGCTATAATAGCAAGGATTAAAAAAACAACGAACACCTGTGTATCTCGCACGTTGCACCGCCCTCATCCAACGCTGTCTTCGCTCGTTCTCGTGTGCCTTCCAATAAATCCATATATTTATGTTTTTGGCAGCTTACCGACAACGTGTCTGTAAATGCTGCTAGAGCCATGCACACAGGAATACATAGATACACTCCCCGATGACTGCAAAGCAGCTTCGCCTTTTCGAGCTGTCATTGATCCGCCCGTACGCACCCGCTCTAAGCCACGACTGCTTAGTAGCGCTCCGCGCTGCGGGCGGCGCCACTTGCTCAATCACAACTGCAGCGCACTAGGCCTATTCATCACCTGACACGCTATGCAGAATCTGCTGCGCTGCCAGAAACCACATCAGGTGAAGTGGGCTTATTCATGCTTCACAATCTTGTTTATCGCCACGGCCCGCCTCGCGAGCTTCTCAGCGACCACGGACGTATATTTCTGTATGAAGCCGTAGAAGCCCTCCATCGTGAATGCAACATGGAGTATCGAACAATCAACGCGCACCATCGACAAACCAACGGTACAAAAGAGCGCTTTAACCGCACATTGGGTGACATGCTGTCCATGTACGGGTCCGCTGACCGGTACCAACTGGGACCACATATTACGTCGCCCTACAATAGTGCCACTCCGCATACAACAACATTCTCTCCTGTATGCTTCTTTACGGCCACGGACTCATTTATAGATACCAATGTTCTGTATCGCCCGGGCGCTTCAGAATCCGCAACTATATCTGAAGTCGCCGCTTATGCCAAAGAGTGCAGGCAGTTCGCTCGTTTCTTATCCGCACAAGACGAAGCGCGCCAAAAGGACATCCATGACGAAAACCTGCCTCCTCTGTCATATTCGCCTGGAACGTCGGCGGGGCTTTGCGTTTCCTTCTGTGCACCTGCCTTTCCAAAAAGCCACTGCTTAAGTACGAAGGCCCCTACCACGTACTACGTCAAGCATCCTCGGTCCACTATATTATTAGGCCTGTTCAATCATCTGCGGACCGCCGCCGTCGTGGCCGCAAGACTCTTCACGTCGATTGACTGAAGCCTCACTATGACCCACCAGTCGTACCTGTTCCTTAGGTCACCAGGATGGCTCCTTTTCCGCGTGGGAGGGATTTGTAGCATGAATGTAGGGCGCAGGCAGGAAAGCCAGCGAACGAAGAAGACGAGGACGGTTGTTGTTGGTGCTCGCGCTTGCTCGGTTTGGACCGCTGATCGCATCACCTGTGGTAATTTGCTAAAAACGCGTAACGGGATCTAGGTTAAACGCCTACCATCGCTTTCTTTTTTTGTTGCGTTAGCAGTAACGCCTACCATCGCTTTCTTTTTTGTTGCGTTAGCAGTAATATGAACACTCTCAGCTGATTTTCGCCGTCGCCGTCATGCCCCGGATATGCATATGTATGTAGATATATAAAAAGGTACAAAGAAAAATGAAGCAGATAAGAATTCTGAAGCACCCAACCGGGAATTCGAATCATCGACCCCTCGATCGCAACCCAGCGTGCTGCGTTAGACAACTCAACCATGCGTCATGCATGCGCAGACAAAATAACGGTGAGCTATATAAACCATTTACCGCTGGTGGTAAGCAAATTTCTGCGGAGCTTGAACGTGTTTTCTATCACGCAACGCTCCTACATTTTCTTTCAGCTTGACAACTGCTCTTGAGACGCGAGCACCAAAGTGGCCCCTTTTTTACCCACTCGTGATGTGGAAGGAAAAAAGGCTAGCGAGTTTCATCTCCGCTTCATCCGCGATCTTGGCTGCCCTCGGACGCTTCCACTCGCACATACAACATACGACGCGCAGGGCGATGCTATTGCACTTGGAATTTATACGGAACGTCACGGTGGTGCCGACGCCGACGCTGAAAATGCGCCTGGAGTGTCCGTATAAATGTCATAGCATTAAGAGAAAAATCACAGCATATCCACGGAGTGAATGATGATGAGTGGGCGAAGCTGCGGAGGTTCATCGGTAAACCGTGAATCTTCCGTGAATTCTGCCCAGTACATCATCACCGACGTGATATCGGGCGCGTTTATACTAAAGGTTCGATGAGTTATGACGACTTGCAGCTCACTTTAATTTTACATGTACGCTGTGAATTTTCATTGTTTAGAAAACCATTGCTTTAGAAAACATCTGGCGTCTTTCGTTAAGCAGCTGGCGTCTTTTCCTTTTGCTTTAGAAACATCTGGCGTTTTTCCGTTTTGCTTTTACAAAACATCTGGCGTCTTTCGTTGGTTTATTTCATCAATCAACGGCGTTTTGAACAAAATTTTTATTGTTTAATCACGCACAGGAGAAATCTCACCAGGCACTACCTTGGAGGTAAAGAATGGCTGCTAATGGGAATGAGAGACAGAAGAAGTCGGCTTTTAGCTACCGCTGCGAATTTTTTATTGTTCAACAACGCACAGGAAAAATCTCCCACCGGCACCACCTTGGAGGTCAAAGCGTAAAACTGGTTACGGACTACGACTACGATTACGAGGGACGAACGGGTGCCGCCTTAAGGAGCTTCGCCCCTAAAACAAAGAACACCGGGCACACCTTGCGTCAGACGCCCCCGTGTGGCAGGAAATGCAGAGGGGTCCCTCCACGCGCGGCAGTTTAAGAGAAAAGTAAATATCTAAGAATGGCTGATTTTCCGTTGTCGACACTTGCAGCGCGTTGCTCAAGCACAAAGACGTAACAACTGTGGCAGTTTTTATTTCACGCTTGTCCTGTGTATGCCTGTGCGTCCTTTTCGGCCGTCCTTCTTCGTGCTTCAGCGGCGCCTGCAAGTATCTAGCTGCTCCTCTTTCTTCGTGTGACATTCCAATTTCTTTTTTTTTTATTGGCGCCAGTATGCCCTACGGCACTTGCCATCGCATTCGTTTCTTAGCGCTTGCGGCGAAACTCTTCTTCTCTATTAGTTTCTTTTTTCTGTCTTTATAGGTAGCGGCCGTCCCTGGAACGCTGTTTTCTGGCGTTCCGGGGACGCCCTAATGGCTCATTCACACTGGGGAATCCGCCGGCCACAGCGACCGGAATTCGCGCGCCGCCGAAATTCCACATTTGTCACACCACTTAGCAACCGCACCGCCGAAACTAGGGCGCCTAGTTGTCATGGTCCCTTCGCGCGAAGGAACGCTGGCATCGACGCGCTCTGCGTTGTGTACGCGTTTCGTTATGGCGAAGCGCATAAACAGGAGCAGGGTCGTGGAATTGCTGGGCCTGCTGGAAAGCAACTTTTTGGCGATGTCTGACGAGGAGAAACATGCATTCGCCGAACAAGAAACGACGCAAGCAGTTGAGGTTGGTTTGTCCTGATTTGCAAGACGCGAGAAGCTTGGTCGAACCGAGATAATGCTACCCGTTTAGCGAGATCGCGTGATGTATTGCGAAGAGGCTAATCACGACAACACTAGGCAGTTGTCGAGAGCTACAGGATGATTACGAAAGACTTCGCTGTTGCTGCGGGCTTCGACTACTGCGGTATGACAAGCGCGCCGCCATTTTTCGAATGTTCGAATCGCATTCCGATTGGTTCGCGGTGAGGGAATCCGGTGGCAGCTGCCGCAAAATTCGGTCCATGACCGATCGGCGCGGAATGGGCTTTTCCGGCGGATCTCGCTGCCGCCGAAGCGGATTCCGCGAACTCTCTCCACCGAATGTTTCAGTGTGAACGCGCCATTAAGGCGGAATTGCCGGGCGCAACCGGCGTGGCGTCTTTCATGTTCTTTACAGTGTTCTTCAGCCTGTAGAACGGCCCAACGAAATGAACTTCACGTGATGCTTGTAACGCAGTTGACGCATTCAACTTTCTCGAAGTCAGAATTTTCCTAAACAGCGCAAATCCTGCTTTTCACCTCTTGCGTTGCCCGGCAGATCACTTTAACTCCGCCAACACGAAATATTGCAATGCAGAGCCCACAGTAAGTGTACTACTTTCCCATTTTCCTCGGCATCGTCGGCAGAACGCATGGGTAAGCATGGTCGCATGGCGTGATGGTCAAGGCACTCGCTTTTGGACCGGAGCGACCTGGGTTCGGGCCCCTCCCCGGGAAGGATCATTTATTATTTCTTTGGTGGGTGCCAGCTGTGGCTAATGAGCGTTTTTTTGGAACACTGTCACCAGCTTCACAGGTAATTCAATACAAGCTTCACTGAAATAATAAAAATTCAAGCTAACATGTCTATGCCATAACCAATTGGATCTTGACTTGTATCGGCTATTTTAACACAGTAAATAAATGCAGCAGATACATTTCCTTGAGACCCTAAGGCAACAGGCAACTAGCACGTTCGAATTCTAAGACTACTCACAACAGCAGCCTTTGAGTGCTAGCCCTATCGCTGCCGAAAATAGCGCACATCTTTGAACGATTTCTTGTCCTGCATATTTGTTACTGCTGATGCGCTGTTTTCAGCTGTAGATACACTTTGGCTAAAGGTTATCAGTTGATCCATTAAGAGACTGTAAAATTGGTGCTGCCCTTAACAGGCAGTGTATCTGCACTTCCTAATGATACTGTTCGAAAATATGTTCTCTGTCTTGAAGCTTTGATCATTTTATGTGTTGTTGGAGTTCTGAACATCTTTATTCACCTTAAAATTTTCTAACTTGCGTTGCTAAAGAATTTCTTCTTCCGTTATATTTTGAATATCAAGGAAGTGCGAATGTTTTGTTTTTCTTACTAGGCTTTGAGCACTAAAAGTGACATTTGGCTAACGAAGAGCAGTTACTCTTGGAACGAGCTTGCATGTATATACTGGGTGAACGATGGCATTTCCGGGAATAAATACAACTTCTTTATGTGGGCTAAAAAAGGCCCGCAAAGGTATGTGATTTTCAAAAAGTATTTCCTGAAGTGAAAAATAAGGGCAAAAGTGTAACATTTTGCTGCCGTTGTTTCCCATGACGGCAAGGATTGTGTTTGCGACTGTAAGACAATGTGAGCAAACAAACGTACTTTTGCGTGAACTGAGATAAACATGAGACTCTGGAGTTTCGCAAGACGCGTGGCGCCACCTGTCGGAGCAATATTGGGTAGTCGCACAGTATGCTGTGGGACCATGTCCTACTATCGAGAGCAAAACGACGATTGAGTTTAATATTCTGTGTGTTTGCACAGTTAATACTAAGAAAGACAGCTGTTAATTTCTCTCCGCTTGTCGGACGCTCCAAAGAATCGCCATGAAGTGCTTGCTGGATCACTCGCCAAAACGACAGCGAAAGGAACAGCCGAAGAGACCGCTCCGCACGCTACGAAGAAACGCCGCAATCGACGCTACTGTTGGGGTGTGAACTGCCACGGACGTAAGGAAGTGAATAAGAACGTTACGTTTTAACGGTTTTCATAGTTTCCGTACGAAACACAGAGGCCACAGCGCTGGATACGGGCCGTTGCGAGCGTGTTGGTTAAGCGAAGTACCAGCGTTCTTCAGAGCCGGTCGCATGGGGAAGTGTGTTAATGTGGCTCTGCTGTCGTTTGCCTAGCCCTGACGTAGAATCGTGGTCACCTTAATTATGAAGTTAAGAAGAAGCTCTGACCGCGGTGCATGCCGTCAGTGCCATGTAACACGGAGTCACCAGTTAGAGACACACTGAAGACGCGTGACACGCACGTCCCGAGATCCTATAATCTGTGTTGGCCGACACCCCACACTATCGCGCACGCATGTTTTGAAGGTAATAGTTCCGGTTCTAACTAGCCAACTAGTGCGTCGCCAGTAAATCGCGAAATATTGGTATCGCACTTCACGGAGGCGAAGGTTTTGCCTTTGGGTGTACATCGCGAATGTGTCCCCAATTGCAGAGTATACAAATGGAAAACAACCACCGAGAGACCATTTTGAGGATGCGTAATAAAACAGTCCAATGCACAGGCAGCGAGAGATGAAGGGAGAATGCAACCGAAAAGGCGGACATCGCCTGGGCCATTCATCCCTGATAAAGCGAGCTTTGTTCCATTGATTGTAAGATTCATAGCTAAGTAAATTGATCGTGTATGTACTTCATCGATTTGGCATTACGTATATATCCGATTTGACCGCCTTTAGGCGATACAGAACGGACGTCGGAGGGCTTGCATCGAACTCGATGAAGTGCAATGCTCGCATATACTTGCGAGTTGCAGCGCCCCGGATAACTGAAACTTATTTTTCATTGTGCCCGCAGTTCGCTTTTATGAGCTTCCTACTTTTTGTGGCGTGGATTGGCGGAAAAAGCTTTCCAGGTCCTTTATTTTTAAGAAACCGCGCCTCGACACCAGCGAAAAAAAGGTGGGGGTGTCGTGCCGGGTTGTATTTGTATCCATCCAACCGCTGCAACCAGTTGTTGCGACCGGTATTTAGATCCGTCCCTCATCGGCAACCAGGTTGTTGCTACGATAGGGCAGCGTCGTACCCGGACTCCGTTTGGTAGCGTAGTCGAGTCTCCGGGTTGAGGAACTGATGCTAGCAAGATGGGAAAACAATAACAAGTTTACTGGCACTTTTTGTACACTCAATTACATCGTTACAAGGAAAGAGTTCAGTGACGAGCGAATTGGATGAGCCTGTTACCGAGGGCTCAGAGCCCCATTTCTCACTCAGCACCGTCGTTTTAACCCCTCAGTTTGGCTCCTCCCTCTTGATGACCACCAATCACACACACGACACCTCCCACCATGGCACAGTCCATTTCACTGTCGCGGTGGGGTCATGGCACACTTGAAGCGGCAAGAGTCCGGCGGTTGACGGCACGCAGGTGGGGAGAAGCAGGACAACAGGTTCCTCGTGCTTGCCCCTGCAGATCTTTTCCCGACGGCAGCAAAAGGGTTGCGGAGACTCCCATCCAAACATACCCGTCAGGTGGCTTCGGCAGCGTACCAAGCCAAGCCCAGGTGGTCCATTGTCTCCGGCTTTGCCGTCCCAGACTTTTGAGGCCGAGATTCTGCCCATTGTTGGTCACTCGCCGTCACAGGAATTCCGTTTCGTGGAAGGATGCAGGTGTTCTAGCAGTGTGAGAACGCCTCGTCCGCCGATTCTCATGGTCAGCGCTTCGCCACCGACTGCCGGTCATAACAGGGGGGTGTCTATTGTGGCCTATGCATGTTCGCTTGCGGACGGCTCTCTTTGCACTACCCAGTTAGCGCCAGGGCTGCGATGAGGGCGCTGGTGACGGTGTTTTTCGCAGCGCCGGCTGGGCAGAGTCTGACGTCCATAGGCGCGACAAAACCAACCCGCTGTTGGTCTCAGTATGGACTGAGGCACCTCTAGCAACACGTAAACCTCTTGTACGGAACATCAGAAAAAGCATTCATGTAGCTTTAGAGATGCTGTCAGTAGCCATATACAGAGACTACATCACACATGTCTCGCCTTGAGTGAACTTCTACTAACGAAGTATCACTTCCTCATTTTATTATTCGTACTTGCTTAGCTTTGGGTTTTCTTGCTATTTCACACTCCGCACAGTTGTTCCTGGGAAGTTTATTTCTATCCATGCTGTACGATAGGCCAGATCGCTTCTCATTGTTTTTAACAGCGAAGCTGTTGTAGCTCGGCTTAAAGAGTGGGACCGTGTCCGAAGACTATGATCATCATCAACGGGTATGACTTTGATCATCATCAACTTTGGGCTGATCTCACTACTCACTGCTACGGCGTGGCCTGTAATAACCTTGAAAACGAGTACAGAGAGATAGAGAATCAGACACACGGAAAGAAGTATATATAAAGAAAGAGAAAGAAAAAGTTCTTGCCGAAAAAAATTCTTCACGATGCGGCATTTGAACCTGCACACCCTTGATTCAAAGGCGAGCGCCCTAACCACGTGGCTATCCAGGGCGCTAGCAGGGCATAGCATTTTCTTGTATAGTATTCGCAATGCTCATAGACTGTCGCGCCGCCAAGCGGAATTCAGGAGCGTCCTCTCGAGGAGGGTTAGTAGGCGACAAAATGGCAGCACTACGCAGTCGCTCCCTTGTTCGGCTGTGCTAGCCTCAGTGTTAACGCGTTGGCAAGAAAGGAACACTACGACTTTGTATGTTCCCTGCATCAGTGAACAAACTGGGCCCTCCGTGACACGAGAAATCTGATTCGTTCTTGCGAGACGCGAAGTTTTCGTGAAAATACGTGGCAACTCGCGCTTTGAATGCTAGCCCAGAGCGTACACATACTATCAGCTTCGCGAGGCTTTCTGTAGCCACGTAGGTTAGTTAAATGTTATCGTCTGACATATTCAGTTGAATTTCACCCTGTTTTACTTGCATATAGCATTGGTCAGTGTTTCTTGTAGTGCATCGTCAGTGTTTCTTGTAGATCGCGCGGGCTCGCGATGTGCTCTTGTATCACTGAGCGATCTCAATTTGGCGATACATTAAAATAGGGCCTCTACCCTTTGTCAGCAAAGCGCTGTTATGAATCGTGCGAGCGACGTTTCAATCATTCGAGGACGTGTCTGCTCGGCGCCTTTCGTGGAGCGAACGCTTTCAGTCCACGCCGTTCTTCGCCAGTGTGTTGGGTTTCATAGCCACCGCTGCACCACTTGTTTTTGTACGTTTGTTGATAGGTGGCAGCACACTGCAAGCGATTCGCTTTTTTGACCGGTCTGAGAGCAAAATGTTCTCCGCACCCAGACGTCTCTTTATTTGTAAACACTGTGACGCGGAATGGTATAGAAGTCATTCGGCGGTGGAAATTCTTCAGATTGCTTTCAACAGTGATGTTGAATGAAACCATCTTGACGACGAGGATTTTTCACTGGATGTAGAAGACAAAGCAGCGAGAGTGACAGCGACGATGAACCACCAGCTGCTAACTCACGAGGAACGAGTTGCACTTCACGTCCCCTCGTGCGTTAAGTTCTTTCACGCTCGTAAGTCACTTTGATTGTATTTTATGTATAATATCCTTGAGCGAGATCAAAATAAAAGCATAGTACTTCTTGTGCATTGCATGTATCAAAATTATTGTGGATATTATGGAACGCCGCATGCCGCCCAGACGCTCGAGCTCTACCAGCGAAGCGAAATGGTTAGAGCGATAGAACGTGCAGTCACGGCCACAATCCACGCCTCTCGGCTGACTTCTCCGACGTTGCGAAAAGAATATGTGTGCATTCTTTTCGATATTCATGTTTCGATCGTGCTGATCGAACCTGCAACATGCGAGTGAAGTGAATTGCACATGGCTACAATCTCAGCATGGCTGTGACACAAGCGCTACTGAATGGGATGCTAAATGCTTGTGTTCCGTTGAAGACGTAACTCCGCGTTCCCGAGTGCGCAAGTAATGACGACGGCGTATCATGTTTGCAAACCATCACCACGTTATAAACGTGTGGTCCCGTGCAGCAGCGATGGCGCTACTCGCTGGCGGCCTACTACTGCGGCAAATCCGTCAGGCTGGCTCGGCACGTACTACCTCGGAGTGCCGTTCAGCTCATACATCAATTCTAGTTCATGCAGTTTTATGTAGCACGCACAGGATTTCGCGAAGCATCGTTATGCACGGTAACGGAGCTCACACCGCAGCAAATAATTAGGTGGCGAGTACTTAGCGCATTCCATGATTTGGGAAAGTATTTTAGTCTCATATCCATTTCAGCGCAGCTCATGACTTCATCCGGTGAAAGTGGCACGGGCCGTACGTCCGCACGTCCTATCTGTTCCTATGCTAACAAACGGGTTGACCCTCCTCCTGGCGCCGTCTTGAAAAGCACGGCGCGCCACCTATAGGTCGTGGGCATTGCGAATAGTTTAAGAAGAGGGTGGGAAAGAGAAGTCTGCGTTAGAAAGAAAGATGTGATAGTGTGGAGAAGGGAAAGAAGGAGGGGAGAGAGTAAAGCGTAGCACAGAAAGAATGAGAAAGAGATAAAGATATGCAGAAAGAAAAAGAAAGAGAGAAATAAAGACCAACGAAGGAGAGCGAGAAAACATCGAAAGAATGACGAATCAAGCACCGCGTCGTCTAGCGACCAGATATCGCACCGCCTGGCCATTACGCGCATGCGTAGTAGCTAAACCACGCCCATCATCGGAGACATCGCGCGCAACCTCTGCTCTGTAGTGGATAGCGTTGCTGCGCGCTCCCGAGGAGAAAGACCCGCGACGGACCCGTGCTTCGCTGTGCCAAGCTTCGCGCTACTTAGTGAAAACTGCCCGCAGTTTTTGACAGAGAAGCTGGCCGTAATTTGTGCGGCCTATCAGAAGACTATCATCATCATGAACGGGTATGCGCCACAGAAATTGGGCAAATCCCACTACTCACCACTGGTTCCAAAAGAGAGAGAGAGAAAGATATAGAAAGCAATAGAGAGAGAAAATTTCA